>NW_024055461.1:1606726-1794264 GCF_902713615.1 Scyliorhinus canicula
ACGTGCGAAGGGATTTTACATAAGAACTTAAGAACTAGGAGCAGGATTAGGCCATCTGGCCCCTCGAGCCTGCTCTGCCATTCAATGAGATCATGGCTGATCTTTTGTGGACTCAGCTCCACTTTCCCACCCGAACACCATAACCCTTAACCGCTTTATTCTTCAAAAAACTATCTATCTTTACCTTAAAACATTTAATGAAGGAGCCTCAAGTGCTTCACTGGGCAAGGAATTCCATAGATTCACAACCCTTTGGGTGAAGAAGTTCCTCCTAAACTCAGTCCTAAATCTACTTCCCCTTATTTTGAGGCTATGCCCCCTAGTTCTGCTTTCACCTGCCAGTAGAAACAACCTGCCCGCATCTATCCTATCTATTTCCTTCATAATTTTAAATGTTTCTATAAGATCCCCCCTCATCCTTCTAAATTCCAACAAGGACAGTCCCAGTCTACTCAACCTCTCCTCGTAATCCAACCCCTTCAGATCTGGGATTAACCTAGTGAATCTCCTCTGCACACCTCCAGTGCCAGTACGTCCTTTCTCAAGTAAGGAGATCAAAACTGAACACAATACTCCAGGTGTGGCCTCACTAACACATTATACAATTGCAGCATAACCTCCCTAGTCTTAAACTTCATCCCTCTAGCAATGAAGGACAAAATTCCATTTGCCTTAATCACCTGTAAACCAACTTTATGTGACTCAAGCAATAGCACACCCAGGTCTCTCTGCACAGCAGCATGCTTTAATATTTTATCATTTAAATAATAATCCCGTTTGCTGTTATTCCTACCAAATGGATAACCTCACATTTGTCAACATTGTATTCCATCTGCCAGACACTAGCCCATTCACTTAACCTATCCAAATCGCTCTGCAGACTTCCAGTATCCTCTGCACGTTTCGCTTTACCACTCATCTTAGTGTCATCTGCCAAACTTGGGCACATTGCCCTTGGTCCCCAACTCCAAATCATCTATGTCATTGTGGGCCCAACACGGATCCCTGAGGGACACCACTAGCTTACTGATTGCCAACCAGAGAAACACCCATTAATCCCCACTCTTTGCTTTCTATTAATTAACCAATCCTCTATCCATGCTACTACTTACCCTTAATGCCATGCATCTTTATGTTATGCAGCAATCTTTTGTGTGGCACCTTGTCAAAGGCTTTCTGGAAATCCAGATATACCACATCCATTGGCTCCCCGTTATCTACTGCACTGGTAATGTCCCTCAAAAATTCCACTAAATTAGTTAGGCACGACCTGCCCTTTATGAACCCATGCTGCTTTCGCCCAATTGGACAATTTCTGTCCAGATGCCTCGCTATTTCTTCCTTGATGATAGATTCCAGCCTCTTCCTGACTACCGAAGTTAAGCTCACTGGTCTTATAAGTACTCGCCTCACCTGCCTACCCTCCTTTTTTAAACAGTGGTGTCACGTTTGCTATTTCCAATCCACCTGGACCACCCCAGTCTAGTGAATTTTGGTACATTATCACAAATGCATTTGCACTAGAAATATCAGGGTATGATGGGCAAGTTATCTGTGGTGCACTGGGAAACTTCATTAGATAGTATGGTGGGAGACAGGCAATCACAAATATTTAAGGAATTATTACAGATTTACATGGGAATTGGTTAGCTCAGTTGGCTGGATGGCTGGTTTTGTGCTGAGTGACACCAACAGCACAGGTTAAATTCCCATACCAGCTGAGGTTAGCCATGGTTGTTATCAGTATTTATGTTCCACATGATCCTCACTCACCCCTCTACATCTCCCCCATTAGCATCTCCCTCTATTCCTTTCTCCCTCGTGTATGTATCTAGCTTTACGTCAATGGATTCATGCTGTTCACCTCAACCACTCGCTGTGGTAACGGTCACGAGTCTCCCATCTGCTGGATAAAGAGGTTTCTGCTGAATTCCTTTTGGATTATTGAATCCCTTCATAATTCTTTTTAAATTTAGAGTACCCAATTGACTTATTCCAATTAGGGGCAATTTAGCGTGGCCAATCCACCTACCCTGCACATCTTTGGGTTGTGGGGGTGACACCCACGCAAACACAGGGAGAATGTGCCAACTCCACACAGACAGTGACCCAGAGCCACGATCAAACCTGGGACCTCGGCGCCGTGAAGCAGCAGGGCTAACCACTGCACCACCGTGCTGCTCCCCGTTCATATTCTTAAAGACTTCCATCAGTCTCCTCGTTTCCAGAAAAAAGCAGCCCCAGCCTTTCCCTGGGTGTTAAATGCTCTCAGTTCTGTATATTGTGAATCTTTGTTGCACCTTTTCCAGTGCCTCTATTTCCTTTTTCTAAATGGAGATCACCAATGTTGTCAGAGCTCCCAGTGTAGTCTAACCCTGATTCTAAACAAGTTGAACATTTCCTCCATGCTTTTCAATACTACCCCTCTGCAATGGAACCTATATATGGGCCCCACACTTTAGGAAACCTTGACACCATGTTGGTTCTCTGTAGAGCAAGCCAGTCTGCCCATTGCCCCGTTCTATTCCCGAATCCCTGTGAGTTTATTTCTCTCAGTGCCTGTCCAATTTCCTACTGAAATCCTTCCTCATCTCTGCGTCTCCTACCCTCATAGGCAGTGGTTCTAGGTACGTTACCACTCACTTACCTGTACTACAAGGCTCTGAGAGCACAGAGGAGTCTATTTGGTCCATTTATTCTTGTCAGCTTTGCACAATGACCCATTTAATCCCATAGTTGGTCTATTCTTTTTTTTCCCCGAATGCACCAAATTCCCTTTTGGAAGTTACAGTCCAGCTAAATTCCAGAACCATTTTAGACAGTGCATTGCAAATCACAACAACTCGCTATGTTTTACAACAAATAATTGTGCATATGGTGTGTCTGGAGTTTCACAGAGTATTCAAAATGGTGTCAATGACGTGGTTATTACACAAAATGAAGGCTCAATCTATATCAATGATTTTGGTGAGGACACCGAGTGTAATCCTAGTTTGAGGACAATTAGTACAAATGTGCATTTCTATAAAACCTCTCACGAACCACTGGACCTCCTGAAGTGTTTTAAAGCCAATGGAGTACTTTGGAAATGTATTCACTGTTACAGAAACAATGCTGTGCACGGAGCTGAACGCCCCACAGTGTTAAACCTTGCAGTCTCATTGTGCTTCACATCTTTCTTTGTGGAAGTACAATTAATCTGAAAAACAGAGTCACGTGCAGAAAAATTGAACTAATAATGATGTCACAAAATGTCAGACCAGATTATGGGGTCATTAAACAATTCACTGCAATGTGTCCAATTTTTATTCATAGCTTGCTAATGGGTTGGGTTTAATATATGGTCTGTCAATTTGATTTTTAAAAAAATACATTCAGCAAGATTAGTGTAGGAACTCACCTGATATCACTAGTTCTCATTGTTTTGGGGATTTTGTGCAGTTTAAGTCCCCATTGATCACCTGGAACTGTGACAATGAATAATGACTGGGAGAAAAATAATGAGAGCTTCGTTCTGGATGGTCTCAAACCAACAAGCTTTCGAACAGCTTACCAATTGCACCACAGTGATTGAGCCTTACCAGTTGACTACTCAGCCACTTTTAGCAATTTTTTTAACATTACTTTATCTCCCATTGAACAGTGCCTAATGGGTTGAGTGGTTTTGTTTGAAGGTGTTGAGATAGGCAGCACACATCTTCTCCACTGCCTGTAACAGAGTGGATGCTACATCAATAATCTACTCGATCACACCTGGAATAACCCCTTAATTGGCACAGATATTGGCAATAGGTTATTTGTTGAGTTTATTAATTAATTTTAATTGCGTAAAAAAATATACCACCACAGTGTGAACAATCATGTTGAGCCTCAGATAGTTACCATGGAGAGAGATGGAATCAGTGGCTAAGGATTGGCAAGGACTAAAGGCAATGGCTTCAGTCTTTTCAGTATATTAAACTTCTGTTTGTCCAGCACTGGATGTCAGACAAGTCAGGATGGTGTGTGACTTGGATGGATACTTGGAGGTGATGGCTTTCCTATTTACCAGCCATCCTGCTCCTCCTAGGTGGTAGAGTTTGAGTGTGTGGGAGATTCTGTGGAAGTTCTGGATGAGTTTTAGAAAGGTAAAGTCCTTCTCATTCTCCCACCACCTGTGCCCCCTGCCCCAACAACCTCAACTCTCTCATGACTCCCCTTTCCATCCCTCTGTCTTGTTCTCTCCTCAAGTAGAGGTCTGGATCTGTGTAGGCCCAGATTGGGAGGCAGGATCCCTTCCCTGATGGGCATTAATTAACCAGTTGGGTTTTGATGAAAATCCAGTAATTTTCATGGTCACTTTTCCCCAGTGCTGGCTTCACAAATTAGCAGAATCATTCAGCTTAATTTCACAACCTGTTTGTGTCTTTGTGGGTTCTCTCTCAATCACTTTGTTACCGTTTTAAATCAATTTCACAGGGGTTGCAGTTTGGAAACTGAAACCAAACACCACATGAGGATCTGACAGAGTCGTACAATTCATCATAACTTGAATATCATCAGATTTTGAACATGGAAGGAAAAAGCACTGATCACAGCGGGGAGAAACCATATACATGTTCTATGTGTGGTTGAGTCTTCAGTCGATCTTCTGGCCTTTTGAGACAGAAGCGTAGACACACTGGGGATAATCCATGGAAATGTGAGGACTGTGGGAAGGCATTTAGTTGCCCATCTGACCTGGAAATCCATCGATGCAGTCACACTGGGGAGAGACCATTCACCTGCCGTCAGTGTGGGAAGGGATTTACTCAGTCATCCAGCCTGCTGAGACATCAGAGAGTTCACAATGGGGATAGGTTGCTCACATTTTCTGAGTGTGGGAGAAGATTCACTCTGTTATCTAATCTGTTGGGACACTGAAGTGGTCACACTGGGGAGCGGCCGTTCACTTGCTCTGTGTGTGGGAAGGGATTCACTCGGTCATCCCACTTGATGGCTCATCAGCGAGTTCACACTGGGGAGAAATCATTAACCTGCTTGGTGTGTGGGAAAGGATTCACGCAGTAATCCCACCTGCTGAAACACCAGTGAGTTCACACTGAGGAGAGACCTTTTAAATGCCTGATCTGTGAGAAGTGCTTTAAAAGTTCTGCGAACTGCCATCCCATCAACGGGTTTACTCGGATGAGAGACCATTTAAATGCCTGGACTGCGGGAAGTGCTTTAAAAGCTCTGGGGAATTAGTGACCCACCAACGGGTTCACACTGATGTGAGACCGTTCAGGTGCTCTCACTGTGGGACTGGGTTCAGGAAATTAGCTCAACTTGACAAACACCAGAGAATTCACACTGGGGAGAGGCCGTTCAACTGCTCTGACTGTGGGAAGGGATTCAACCATTCATCCAACCAGCTGGCACATCGACACATTCACACCGGGGAGAGGCCGTTCTCCTGCTTCAAGTGTGGGAAGGGATTCACTAAGTCATCCAATTTGCTGAGACGTCAGTGCGGTCATAAGTGATTGCAATGATTGGATTTTGCTGTTAATCACATGAAGGACTCGGGCAGCATAGTGGCACAGTGGTTATCACTACTGCCTCATGGCACTGAGGACCCGAGTTCGATCCTGACCCCAGGTCACTGTCCGTGTGGAGTTTGCCCATTCTCCCAGTGTCTGTGTGGGTCTCACCCTTACAACCCAAAGATGTGCAGGGTAGGTAAATTGACTATGCTAAATTGCCCCTTAATTGTAAAAAATTAGAATTGGGTACTCTGAATTTTTTTTTCAATCCCATGAAGGACTGAAGATGATTCATTGGAGTCTCTCCTGCTGATGTTAATAAACACCAGCCCAGTTATAGGAGTTAATATTCTGCATAAAATTCTAATAAAATCAGCTTTGTGTTAAATATTGTGTGTTGAGTCTTTTTGATATCTCTAACCTAAGTTCTCCCTCTCCCCTGTCCCTCCATCCTCACCGCCAACAAATGTGAGGAGCTCACGGAGCTTCTTTGTCACTCAGATTGGGTGGGGTTTTCCAGTTCCCCGACGACTTGCTTTCAGGTGGGGGAGGGACATCGCCATTGGCTGCCGGCAGGATATTCCGGTCCTGTCAAGGTCTATGGTATTTTGTGTGGTTCACCCGTCGCGCCGTGTGGGAACTGCCGTGAGGGGGTGGCCTCTGGCAGGACTGGAAGATCCAGCCAGCAGGAAGGGCTGGAAAATCCCACCCATTGAAACAATCCGATCAGCTGATTCTGCTGCTCCTCCACTAAACCACTCAGTAAATCTGCCTAAAAGTCTTTTCTTGTCCAAGTTCTGAACTCACATCTTTCCCCTCTTCTTCTGTTATCTCCCATCATGCCCTCTCAGAGATCATCTTGTCTGTGAGAGTTACCATTTGCTCCTTTGACCCTTTGACCGGATTCTCACTAAACTATTGAACATCCAGCTTCCACAATCTCCACATTTCCATGGTATCTCCATGGAGTCAGTGTCTTTGTGCCTCTCTTTCGACAATCAAATGAAGTTTCGTCCTCACACAGAGCACATGTAAGGTTTCTTCGCGCTGTGAATGGTGTGATGATTTTACAGACTATAACTGCTCTTTCCAGTCAGTTCACTGGAACTCTCTCACTCGGGTTTCTGTCTGTCTCGGTACTTTTCCAGTCACACTGATGTTTGAAATATTTTCCCACAGACAGAACAAACATTTTTCATTCCACACTCATAGTCTGAGGATATTCAGGTCCTGATTAATTGAGTGACACTGTTGGATCTTAATGTGATATTTGGTTTGTTTCCTGTCTGAAAATCCTCTCCTAATGCCCTGGAAAAGAAGTTTACAAAGGCCACACTATCAGTACAGGATAGAAATTCAGAACAGACAATTCCAGTTCCTGGGGAACCTTTTCTTTTCTCTCTTCTTTCGCCAGAGCTGTAAATCTCTGTCCCACACACTCTACCTCCTGCCTGGGGCTGAAATCTTAATGAAGTATTAGATCATCATTTCTGTTTCCTTTTACCAAAGTTATATAATTAGAGGTAAGAATATGCTTTATAAGTCACTTAATTCATGACTTGTGACAGACCTTAATCTGAATCATCCTGACTGAGCAGACAGAATAACTGATGTTAACCTTGTGTCCAGACTGACTGTGGAGATTTGATGAGCAATAGTGAAGGTCATTTCTCTAAATCTTCCAGGGTTTCCTTTGTTCTTCCTCTCCCTCTCGAAATAAGTTATACTGGATATCTGTGTCAGTGCCCATTCTGGTTACTGGTTCTCTTCCTGCTGACTAAATGACTTCAATCACATATGGAGATGACTGAATCCAGTGCATTCAGTCCATACTCCAATCTCCATTCCTGACATACCGACTCCACCCCTCTCCATGGCAACAGTCTGAGACTTAGCCAGTCTCTTTATTACCTTGGTTTCATATCTGATCCCAATATGAGTTTCTGACCTCATATCTGTGCCATCACTAAGACCGCCTGTTTCCACTTAAGTTACATTATCCGGTCTCTCTCCTGTGTCTGTGCACCTGGTGCTGAAACCTTGGTCATGTCATCCTCACCTCCCGATTCAACTATTCCATTATGCACTTGGCTGCTCTCCCACATTCTACCTCTGTAAACTTAAAAGCCGTCCAAAAGTCTGCTACCCATGTCTTAATTCACAGCAAGTTCCTTTCACTATCACTCCACTGTCTCTACTGTGCTCCCTGACTTGCATTCGCTCCCAGTCAATTCTCACCCTTGTTTTCAAATCCCTCCATGGCCTCCTCTCTCTGTCATCTCCTCCAGTTCCACAACCCCCTGAGAGATCTGCAGAGCTCTAATCATGGACTCCTGTACACCCCCATTGTAATTACTCTGCCATGGATTTAAGTTCCTTCGGCCCCAAGCACTTAATCCCCTCCCTAAACTTCCCCGTCTCCACCTCACTTACCCCCTTTCAGACTCTTTAAAACTCACCTCTTTGACCAAGTTTTTGGTCACCTGTCCTAATATCTCCTTTTGTGTCTGGGAGTCTCACTTTGTTTTATAATGTTCCTGTGAAGTTGACTGGGATGATTTATGGTGTTAAAGGTGTTTTATAAATAGAAGTTGTTGTTGTTGACTGTAACCCTGACCTCCTGTTTTACAATATCCCATTGGTTTCACAACAAACTCTGTCTCTGATGTTTTGCCCCCTGCGGGTTGGCAGCCTCTATAAAGACGGCGGCCGTTAACTCAGGCCTGTCACCGGGAGCTCGATGCAAACCCGGGCTCGGAAACTTCTTATTGGGGTTTGGAAGGTACACCAGGTTTCAGTGAAACCTCCCGGCCGAGCCCAGCAGCGGCACTGCGCATGCTCCAGCTCCCAAGGCCCAGGGAGCGATTGACGGCAGCTCTGGACCAATAGAAAGAGAGGGTGGGCCTGGAGGACCGAGTGGTTGCAGCAGATCCTCCAACTAATCGGAGAGAATGGGGGGCGGGGCTGAGCCCGGTCTCCGACGTGACCTGGAGCATGCGCAGTACCGATGATGGTTTAGTATTCCGGCGGCCGGGTGGAAATAATCCGGCTTCAGATGTCGCTCGGTGAGTCATGAGGGAGGGATGGAGCCGGTAGATGGGTTGGGAGGCTTCATAAACATTCGGTGTAGGCCCCAAGCCCGAATATGAAGCTCGGATTAGGCAGTTGAACCGGCGAAAGCTGCTCGGACTTTTCCCCGAGACAGGCCCGGGTGGCCGGGCGCATGCGGAGGGACCGAGAGCCCCGGCTTTGCTCCGCCTCCCATTCACTCTGATTGGCTGGAGGACCAGCTGCTGTTGTTCGGTCATCCAGGCCCGCCCCGTCTTCCTATTGGTCCGAACCCGCCGTCAATCAGTCCCCGGGCATTGTGAGCTGGAGCAAACCCTTCACCATCATTGTCAGCTCCCTGGTTTGCAGCTGCGGAGCTTCTCCCTCCCTCCCGGGAACAGGCCCAGGTTAACGGGCACCATCCTGCTTCACACACTGGAGGGTGGTTCACATCCCAGGATGGGGGAGGGGGGATAATAAATAAGAGCTTACACTTTGCACTCAAATCAATGAGGACTCTGATCTCTGCCAAGGAAGGAAACCCTGGCAGGTGGGCGGGGAGGATTCACAAACACCCGCTGGAGGCCCCAAACCCCCCAATAAGACCCATTGATTTTATTGTCAGTCTGCAGACAGGAGCTGGAGAACTGAACCCAGGCAGAGGAGAGGGAGGGAGAAAACTGGGAGTGGACGAAATAAGTGGTGCAGATGGTGAGTCAGGGGTTTTATAGCTTTGGGGGAACAAGAGAGGAAAATATGTTCCAGAGAAACTAGAATTGCCTGTTCAGAATTTCTATCCTGGACTGACAGTGATGGCTTTTGTAAACTACTTTTACAGGGGGTTAGAAGGAGAGAATTTACACTCAACAAAATCAATCCAACAGAAAGGTTTGTCCCTTTGTGATTTCTGTCCTCGAGTGACTGTGATAACTTTTGTAAAATGACAGATTACAGCTCTCAGGAAGGAATAAATGGAGTGGGCATTTTTTCTATTGTAAACAAGGAATAAACGTTGAGTCATCAATACAAGATAGTTACGAATAAATCAAAGAGGGCAATACTGACAAATTTATTCATCACAGATTTAGAATGTGTTATTCATTACATGGAAATGAGCTGAAGAAAGTGCTGCGAAAATGGAATTGAAAATTAGCTGAAAGGCTG
The DNA here is from genome assembly GCF_902713615.1 of Scyliorhinus canicula. Lineage (NCBI taxonomy): Eukaryota > Metazoa > Chordata > Chondrichthyes > Carcharhiniformes > Scyliorhinidae > Scyliorhinus > Scyliorhinus canicula. Next base: position 1,616,443 of record NW_024055461.1, read on the forward strand.
AGATAAGATCGGGGGACAGTTGGAGATGTGTGCCGAGTACAGACAACAGCAGAATCTGTGACAGAATGGCCTGTTTATATATTCACAGTAATTCAATGTATCTCTTTTTACAGAATATTTGCAGATGCAAACATAATGTCGAGATCTGCCAGAGTCACTTGATTCATCAGGACCGGCCTTTCAACGTGGAAGGAGAAATGTTTGTCTGTTTTGTCTTTGCGGAAAAGATATCAAAAATCACTGTGATTGGAAAAGCACCGAGACACCGACATCTACGTAATTTTCCACAGTTAGCGGGAACTGTGCTTTAACCAAACACACATCATGAAAAGAAATTGCAGCAATTACATCAGGGAGACACCGTACTCAGGCTTCAATTGATGATCCAAGCTGGAGAGACATACGGACATTCGTACCAAAGGAATCAAGAAGCAGCAATAGGACATTCAGCCCCGTGAGCCTGTTCCACCATTTAGTAACATCACGGCTGAACTGATAGTGACCTCAAATCTGTATCCCACCTGCACCTGATAACTTGTCGATAACTATGGAGAAACCGTGGAAATGTGGGGACTGTGGGATGGGATTCAATTACCCATCTGAATTGGAAACTCATCGACGTATTCACACTGGGGAGAGGCCGTTCATCTGCTCCGTGTGTGGGAAGGGATTCACTCGGTCATCCCACCTCCTGACACACCAACTTGTTCACACTGATCAGAGACCTTTTAAATGTGCTGACTGTGCGAAAAGCTATAAAAGCAGAAAGGATTTACCGATACATCAACGCACCCACACTGGGGAGAGGCCATTCACCTGCTCCATGTGTGGGAAGGGATTCACTCAGTCATCTCATCTCATGACACACCAACGTGTTCACACTGATCAGAGACCTTTTAAATGTTCTGACTGTGAGAAGAACTTTAAAAGTAAAAGCTGTTTGCTGTTACATCAACGCACTCACACTGGGGAGAGGCCGTTCACCTGCTCCGTCTGTGGGAAGGGATTTACTCGGTCATCCCAGCTTCTGAAACACCAGCGAATTCACACTGGGGAGAGACCGTGCACTTGCCCCGTGTGTGATACGAAATTCACTCAGTCATCCGACCTGACTAGACACCAACTTGTTCACATTGATCAGAAACCTTTTAAATGTTCTGACTGTGAAAAGAGATTTAAAAGTAAACCAAATCTGCTGAAACACCAGCGAGTTCACAGTGAAACAAAATCATAGCATTTACAGTGCAGAAGGAGGGCATTTGGCCCATCGCGTGCACCGGCCCTTGGATTTAAGCACCCGACTTCAGCCCATACCTCCAACCTAACCCATCATCCCACCTCACCTTTTTGTACACTTAATGGCAATTTAGCATGGCCAATCCACATATCTTTGGACTGTGGAAACCGGAGACCCGGAGTAAACCCACACAAACACTGGGACAACGTGCAGACTCCGCACAGACAGTGACCCAAGCCAGGAATCAAACCTGGGACCCTGGAGCTGTGAAGCAACAGTGCAAACCACTGTGCTACCGTGTGCCCACATGTAGGAGCGGTACTGGGGAGAGACTGTTTAACTGTTCCATGTGTGGGAGGAGATTCACTCAGTCAAACAACCTTCACAGACATCAGCAAGTTCACAGGCAACAGCAGGGTTTGGATTCAGCTTTGTTGCTGCTGTTAGTCACATCCAGGACTGAATGATGTCTGGACGTCTGTTTCCAGTGGGGCTCCACAGTTTTACGGGATATATTTATGATTTAGAATGAAATGTATGCACCAGGATACAAAGGTTGCTGATGTATTTTAGTGAATGAGGGAGAAAGCCATGGACTGGGTCAGATGGACAGAAAAATGGTGAATGGAATTCAGTCTGGGGCAGTGGGAGATAATGAATTCAGGAGGGTAAACAAGGCACGGGAATGACCAATAAATGGGATGATGCTGAGAAGTGTTGGGAAACCGAGAGACCTTTGAGAGCATATCCACAGATCCCTGAAGGTGGCTGGACAGGTAGATCAGGTGGTCCAGAAGGCATTTGGGACACTTGCCTTACTTGTCACAGGACCAGAATATAAGAGCAGGGAGATAATGTTAAAACTTCATAAAATACTTGTTTGTGCACAGCTAGAGGACTGAGCACAGTTCTGGTTACTGCTGGAATCAACTATAAATGAAAACCAAATTTGATAAATAGCTTAAAACTGAAATTAATCTTTAATTACAGTCTGTTTAATAATTAAATCTAGGGGTGAAGAGGAAGCTAAACAACAAGTGACTGAACAGTGACCTAATCTGAATTTTTCAGTAAATAAAAATCTGAGGCATTTAGGTAATGAGGTTTGGCAAACAGTTAACTTCCTATAAAAATACGGTGACTTCAGGATAATGGTTGGTGCGTACCTGCTGAATATTTGTTTTATTCTGAAGTTTATTTACTTCAGTCAGTTAATAATGAAATAAATAAAGACATGACAGCACATCCCAGCCCTGTGGAATACACATCCAGTTCCACGTGGGAAAACCAGGGCACTTCCATTACGCTGGAATGTCATCAGCTGGAGCAGCAGGAAGCAAAGGGGATTGGTCCAGAGGTATTTTTGTGATTAGAAGACTGTTTCAAGCGGAGTTCTGGATTGTTCAGGACAAGATTCCACGCTTTGTGTGTTATATATGAATGATCTAGACTTTAACAAAGGGACATGGTTGAAACATTTGCAGTCTTGTGGTTGACAGTGAGGAATAAAGTTGGAGACTACAGGAAGATATCAGTAGACTGATCAGCTGGGCAGCAAAGAAGCAAATGGAGATCAATCTGGAGGAGTGTGAGGTAATAAATACACTTGTGGTCTGTGTACAAGGACACACAGAACTTTCTCTACTGTGGTATTCTGCAGTCTCTCGATTTAAATTATTATTCTTTCCAACACAGGGGACAACTTCACTTTTTCCCCAAATTATATTTTATCTGCCAAATATCTCCCGCTGGCTTACCCTATGTATGATATTTCTGTAGGCTGTTTCTGTAACTGGGTGAAGCTCTTTTCACAGTCAGTTCACTGGAACACTCACTTGATTGTGTGTGTATCGGCACTTTTCCAGTCACAATAATGCTTGAAATCTTTTCCCGTGGGCAGAATCGACTTTACATTCCTCCTTCCATATTCAATGTCTGTAACATTCTGATCCTAATGAATCGAATAACTGTTAGCCGTGAAGGCACACGGTAGCACAGTGGGTAGCACTGTTGCTTCACAGCGCCAGGATCCCGTGTTTGATTCCCGCTTGGGTCAACGTCTGTGTGGAGTCTGCATGTTCTCCCCATGTCTGCGTAGGTTTCCTCCGGGCGCTCCAGTTTCCTCCCACAAGTCCCAAAAGACGTGCTTGTTAGGTTAATTGGCATTCTGAATTCTCCCTCTGTGTACCCGGAAAGGCACTGGAATGTGGTGAGGTGGAGCTTTTCACAGTAACTTCATTGCAGTGTTCATGTAAGCCTACTTGTGGCTCTAATAAAGATTATTATTGACTCATTGACCCATCTCCACCATTCTGTTCCTCCACTCCCAGTTTTCTCCCATCCTCTACTCTGGTTTGGTTCAATTCTAACCTTTGTACAGACAGAGTGAAGTTAACGACTCAATCATTTTCTCTTCTGGTCACTGAAGCCCCACCCACTTCCTGTTGCCTCACCATGATGGCCGTACATGAGCTCTGCTACTCCCTGAACCATGATGCGGAGATGCCGGCGTTGGACTGGGGTGAGCACAGTAAGAAGTCTGACTTTGAATGTGAGCCTTTGCAGATAATTACAGGATCTGTAAAGGCTTCATTACCTGCAAAGACTCACATTCAAAGTATCGCCTTGCATCTTTGACTTTGTATATATGTTTCAGGAACCTACCTCTTCATTCACCTGAGGAAGGAGCAGTGTTCCGAAAGTTAGTGATTCCAAACAAACCTGTTGGACTTTAACCTGGTGTAAGACTTCTCCCTGTACTCCTTGAATCAAGATGGCAGCCATTAGCCTGCGACTGTTCCCGGGAAAAAGCCCCAGACCAGCAAATTTGGGACCCACCAACAAGCAGTAAACGGTAACAAATACAAAGTCAATCCCCTTAACATCAACAACGATCCCATCCTCCCACCACCCCAACCAACGGCCCACCTGTCAATATCTGCATCAAATAAAACAAACTCTCTCACGGTTGGAAAAAAAACAAAGGCGAGAAAGAGAAAGGAGTCCGGAATCTCCCATGGTCACCACTATAGAGCCCCCCCCCCCTCCCTCCAATGACACTCAATGCCATCCAACCTCCAAAAGAGTACCGTAAATGACACCCAAGAGTTGTAAACCCCCCCTCCCCCCACAACTCCGCCCTCCACTTCCTCTTGTAAAAATCCTCCCCCCCACCTCGGTTCCTTCCCCCCCCCCCAACTATCCACCCTGGCTAGACCACTCGGACCCTGTTCTGCCAGGCTCCGATGGCCACAGCCCCTCCCCCCACCTCACCCCCGTTCACTGGCCTGCTTAAACCGGCCAGCGTGGAGGCCCCCGCCCGGGTCTCTTTCCCCCTTGCCCAGCCCCAGGAAAAACCAAGAAATCCCCTTTAGCACACAAACCCTGCATACACACCCACACCCCAAAGAACCCACATTACGACTGGAAGTCCCATTTCTTCCCTTGTCCAAATATATACAACGTTGGCTCCTATAGCCCATACACCAGCACGCAGTGAAACAAAATAAAAGAAGAATACAGTCATGAGGCTACATCGGTACATGACCATTTCTCAATTCTGCCACAGTCCTTCTGCCTTCGCAAACTCCTCCGCTGCTTCCGCCGTCCCAAAATAAAAGTCCTTGAACTTGTAGGTCACCCTCAGCTTCGCTGGATACACAAAGCCGCACTGCACCTTGCTAATGTACAGTGCCCTCTTCACCCGCTTGAAGGCAGCCCGTCTCCTCGCCAGCTCCGCTGTAAAGTCCTGGTATATGTGTATACCAGCTCCAGCCCACTGCACCATCTGCTTCTGCTTGGCCCAGCACAGGATCGTCTCCTTTACACTGTACCTACGGAAGCACAGAGTCAATACTCTTGGCGGCTCACTCGCCTTTGGTACAGGCCTGAACGACTGATGAGCCCGATCCAGCTCACATCGGGAGGGATCCTCCCCCTCACCAATAGCTTTGCCAACATCGTGGCAAAATACTCAGTCAGCCTCGGTCTTTCCACTCCTTCGGGCAGCCCCACAATCCTCAAATTCTGTCGCCTGGAACGGTTTTCCAGGTCTTCCATTTTGCCTCACAGATCCTTGTTGATTTCCGTCACCTTCCGCATCTCCTTCCCCATCGAGGTAAGTTGATCACCCTGCTGCAGTAATGTCTCTTACACTATCTTCAGCGCCTCGCCTTGCTCCCTCACCTCCGCCACTGCGCTCGCCACCGCCGTCCTCACCGGGGAAATCTACTCCACCAGCACTTTCAAAACCGCCCCCATCTCCTTCCTCGTTGCCTCCACGTGTTTTGTAAACTGCCTTTTGACTTCCACGGCCATCACCTTAGTTATTTCTTCAGCCGTAACCAATGCGGCCTCCCCTGGTACTCCAGCCTCCATTTTCTTTTATGACCCCACGTTGACCTTTCCACTCCCTGACCGACTTTCAGCCGCTTTTTTCACGGCTGTTATTTTGCTGACCTTTTGACATTTCCCCTTCCTGTGTTGTCTCCTGACTTTTGCTGCCTCCGCTTTCCTTAGGACCGGGCGTTACACCCCGACAATGCCGTACCCGAACGGGAGCCCTCCAACGTGCGGCTGCCTCCCGCCCGACGTCACCGGAAGTCCCTGTAGACATGCACTCTAATGCCGTTCTGTCCCTCTACACCTCACTGTCATACAATTCATATTCTTTCCCTTTGCCGTGTTTGTCCTCCCCAAATGTATTTATTATCCCGCGCTTCTCTGGATTGACCTCAGTTTGCTACTTTTCTGGCCCACTGATCAGTTTATTGATGTCTTCCTGCAGTCATTACAGCCTTGGTTCAAACATGGATAAAAGCGCTGAATGCCAGAGGTGAGGTGAGAGTGTCTGCCCTTGACATCAAGGCAACATTTGACCGAGTCTGGCATCAAGGAGCCCCAGCTAATCTGGACTCAATGGGAATCAGGGGGAACACTCTCCGCTGGTTGGAGTCGTACCTGGCACAAAGGACGATGGTTGTGGTGGTTGGAGGCCAACCATTTCAGCTCCAGGACATCACTGCAGGCATTCCTCAGGGTAGTGTCCTCAGCCCAACCATTTTCAGCTGCTTCATCAATGATCTGCCTTCATCAGAAGGTCAGAAGTGGGAATGTTTGTGGATGACTGCACAATGTTCAGCACCATTCGCAACTCCTCAAATAATGAAGCAGCCCTTGTCCATCTGTACTGAGTGGGTCTCAAACCAGTTTGTGTGTGGGTTCCACCTTTACCAAATGTTGCTGCTGCTGTGTCAGAAATTATTCAACTCAGCACCTTCCAAACTTCATCAATATCAATGTTGATAGTTGAAGCTTTTATTGATGTGTGTGAAAAATGTTACTGGTTTGTTTCCCATATCTCGATCATTTAATTTGATGACAGAAATGTGTGCAATGTGTAAGTCAGTGAGAACTGTCGGCATGAATTAATCAGCACTTTATAATTGGAGATGTTGGTCAGTGGAGCCTTTCAGATGTTGATTTGTAGATTTTACAAACATTTTGTAATCTGCTTTTCCTGGAGGTCAGTTAAGGTTGAAGTAAAAGTTTAGAATTTTATTATAAACAGGATCCTGTTGAGAGCTCTGATCGCTGATGGTGTTTTTAAAAAGAGACACTGCAAGGCTCGAAAACCAGTGACAACATCTCCAGTATATGAAACTCCAGCTTGTTTTAGGGTTGTTAACATCAGCAAAAACAAACACATTATTGTCAGACTATCAATCCTGGATGTGATTAACAGCAGTAATAACAGCAGAACCCAACCCCTGCAGTTGTTTATGAACTCGCTGATGTGTCAGCAGGCTGGATAGCCAATGGAACCCTTTGCCACACACAGAGCAGGTGAACGGTCTCTCTCCAGTGTGAACCCGCTGGTGTGCTTTGAGGTTGCCCGAATGCCTGAACCTCTTTCCACAGGAAGACCAGGTGAACGGCCTCTCCTCAGTGTGAACTCGCTGGTGTGTCAGGCAGTGGGATGACTGAGCGAATCTCTTCCCGCACACAGAGCAAGTGAATGGTTTCTCCCCTGTGTGAACTCGCTGATGTTCAGTGAGTTCAGATGACGACCTTAACCTCTTTCCACAGGAAGTGCAGCTAAATGGCCTTTCCCCAGTATGAATTCGCTTGTGTACCACCAGGTTGGCTGACTGAGTGAATCCCTTCCCACATACTGAACAGGTGAACAGTCTCTCCCCTGTGTGAACACGTTGGTGTTTACTGAATGGGATGAATGCCTGAACCTCTTTCCACAGTCGGTGCAGCTGAAGGGCCTCTCCTCCGTGTGAAATCGCTGGTGTGACATGAGACAGGCTGACTGGGTAAATCCCTTCCCACACAGAGAACAGGTGAATGGCCTCTCCCCACTATGACTGCGTTGATGGTTTGCCAGCTGGTATTGAGAATTGAATAGTTTACCACAATCCCCACAGTTCCACGGCTTCTCCCCAGTGTGAGAGCGTCGATGGTATTCCAGCCGGGATGGATAATTGTATCCCTTCCCATAGTCATCACATTTCCACAGTTTCTCCATGGTGCCTGTATCTTCCTGTCTTTGCAGGTTAGATGATCGATTGAAATCTTATCAACAGAGAACACATGTACAGTTTCTCCTCACTGTGAATGGTGTGATTTTTTAGAGACTGTGAACTGGTTAAAGCTCTTTCCACAGTCAGTTCACTGGAACACTGTCTCTCAGGTGTACGTGTGTCGGTTCTTTTCCAAACACACTGGTGTTTGAAATCTTCTCCCACGGACAGAACAACCAAACGTTTCTCCTTCCACATTCAAAGGCCAATGATATTCAGATCCTTCTTTCTTAAAAAAATATTCAGATCTGGATAAATCTTGTCAGATCTTGCAATGATGTTCCTTCCAGTCATCCTCCCCTTCCAATAGCCTGGAAATGCAGATTACAAAATTTTCCACAACAAGTGTGGAGCACAGAAACACAGAAAAGCCAAGTCTAGTTTCTATGGAATATTTTTCCTGTCTTTTTTCCCCAAAAGCTGTAAATCCCTATCCCGCACACATTCTCTCCTCCCTGGGCTGAATTCAAACCCATCTCACCCTTTATTTCATCAACTCCAAGATCCCCCACCCTACCCCCCACTTCCTCGCCTCTGCCTGGATGCAGTTCTGGGCAGAGCGAGAACAAAATCAGCGATACAATCATTTTCTCTCCTGGTCACTAGGACCCAGAAGCCCCGCCCACTCTCTGCGTCACCACCATGGCCCCTCAGACACCATGTTCGCCACGGAATGAAGATGGTGGCCTTTAACCTGGGCCTATTTCCGGGGGAAAGTCTGGGAGCTGGAACCGCGGGACCTGCAGGTTGTTATTCGGGGTTTGTGGCCCACACTGAGTGTTAATGAACCCGCTCCACCCACCCGCCGCTTCCCCTCCGCCGCCTCTCACCGGCGGCCGAGCAACAAACCAACCTCTGTTCAGCGTCATCCCTCACTCTGTGCATGCTCCAAACTGTGTGAGACTGCGCACGCATCCCGGTCCCCTGTATTGTAGATAGGGGGCTTTCTCCACTGCCAGGAATGCTGGGTAAATGACCCACCATGGATATGTGCAATCAGTTAATATTTGCCCATTGGAACCCCGACAACCAATTGGAAAGCAATTGTGCATATGTACTTAACCCACATATGTACAACTATTCTTCAAGATTTTGTGGTCAGGGAGTTTAAATCTAACAAAAGCTCTGTGGTCTCACATACTGCATTGGAACGTGCATTTCCCTTGGGCGTTCCAATGCTAAAATGCAACATTTAACATGTCTGAATGTTGCCTGGAACACAGCAAGTGGTAATGTGATCGAAATTTCTCCGAAGCATTTCAGTGTGGCACTGTAACATACAGAAAGAAACATAATTCATCGACAGCGTGGGCTTAAGTGGGGTGCTCCTTACAAGGGCCAGTGAAGACTTGATGGGCCAAATGACCTCCTTCTGCACTGTAAATTCTGATTCTATGATTCTATGACAACAATTTTCCCAAATCCCAACTGTGATAGGGCTGAAATCTCAATGAGACTTTATTTGTGTCCAGCTCCTTAGGCTGGATATAGTGAGGTAAGCGTTTGTGGAGGGAGATTTGTCACAGTCCATGGAGTTGAACGGGTAGATAATGAGGCTTTAATCTCAGGATCATCATTTTGAGTTGCGTGTTGGGTGATTAATTTGATGTTTCTGAAAAAAAAAACCTTTTCGAAAACTTCCGGTGGCGGCTATGTGGGAGTAGGTCCCACATTTGGTGGCTCTCGCTCTGGCTAGACATTCGGACCTTCCCCCCCCCCAACTTTTTTTGCGTTTTTCAGTGCTGGACTTGAAGAAACAGCGAACAAGGGTCTGTTGTATCTATATTGGTTTCTGGAACAGAGAGCCCGAAGGGATTGAAAAGGAACAAACAAAAAGACAGGCTCGAGCTGGGTGTTGGCTGCAGCAGCGGACAAGATGGCCGGTTACGCATGAGGACCAACATCATTATAATCAGATTAGGGATGGGGTTAGGTTACAGAGTGTTGTTGCTGGGAGGGGGGTGGGGGTTGTTCGGCTGACAAGGGAGGGACTTGATTTAGAAGCGGAGAAGAGGTCAGGGATGGGCGCTGCCAGGCGGCGGGGCTACAGAGGCACGGGACAGGGGCTGGGGGCAGGCCCAGGAAAGGGGATGGCTGACCGGCAAGGGGGGGGGGGGGGGTGCCCCCCAAATAGGCTGGTCACGTGGGACGTTAGGGGGCTAAACGGGCCGGTGAAGAGGGCAAAGGTGTTTGCGCATCTTAGGGCTCTAAAGACGGATGTGATAATGTTGCAGGAGACGCACCTGAAGGTAGCGGACCAGCTTAGGTTGAGGAAGAGCTGGGTTAGTCAGGTATTCCACTCAGGGCTAGATACTATGACCAGGGGGGGGGTCGCGATTCTGGTGAACAAGCGGGTGCAGTTTGAGGTGGGTAGTATTGTTTCGGACGGGGGAGGTCGCTACATTATGGTTAGCGGTCAGCTGGAAGGGAGGAAGGTGGTCCTGGTCAACATATATGCGCCAAACTGGGATGATGTGGATTTCATAAAGAGGGTGCTGGGGAAGATACCCGACCTGGATTCCCACAAGCTGGTTATGGGAGGGAACTTCAATAAAGTTATGGATCCAGGCCTGGACCGGTCGTGCTCAAAAACAGGCAGAGTGTCAGCAATGGGAAAAGAGCTGAGGGAGTTCATGGAATAGATTGGGGGAGAGGGTGGAGGGGGGGGGGGGGGGCGGGATGTGTGGGGTTCGGTCCGTGGAGGTTTGGAAGGCTGACAGGGAAGGAGTTCTCCTTTTCTCGCACGTCCATCGGGTATTCTCTCGGATCGATTTTTTAAAATACTTGAGTAGGGATCTATTGACAGGGGTGGTGGATTGCAGTATTCGGCAATCGCCATTTCCGACCATGCCCCACATTGGGTCGAGCTGCAGGTGAGTGGAGAGAGGTTCCAGCGTCGCAGTGGAGGCTGGATGTGGGATTGCTGGCGAAGGGGTGTGCGAGAGGGTGAGGAAGTGTATACAAAACTACCTGCAGGTCAATGATACGGGGTAAGTCTCAGCAGCGGTGATGTGGGAGGTGCTCAAGGCAGTGGTGAGAGGGGAGCTGATTTCAATCCGGGCTCACAGGGACAAGACGGACAGGGCAGAGACGGACCGACTGTTAGCGGAGATCCTGCAGATTGACGGGAGGTATGCGGGGACCCCGAGTGCGGAGCTCTGGAGGGAACAGAGGAGGCTGCAGCCGGAGTTTGGGGTGGTGTCCACGGGTAAGGCAGGGGAGCAGCTCAGAAAGGCAAGGGGTGCAGTATATGAACATGGAGAGAAAGCCAGCAGGATGCTGGCCCAGCAGCTCAGAAAGGTGAGGGGTACGGTATATGAACATGGAGAGAAAGCCAGCAGGATGCTGGCCTAGTAGCTCAGAAAGAGGGAAGCGGCTAGGGCAATAGGTAAAGTGGTGGATGGAGGCGGTAACTTGGTGGGGGATGCGGCGGGTGTGAACAGGGCTTTCAAGGACTTTTATAGCAAACTCTATAGCTCGGAGCCCCCCGCAGGGCCAAAGGGGATGAGACGCTTCTTAGATGGCCTGACATTCCCAAAAGTGGGTAAGGAGCTAGTAGAAGGGCTGGGCGCCCCGATCGGAGCTGAGGAGATATTTGAGGACTTAAAGGCCATACAGTCAGGTAAGGCCCCGGGGCCGGATGGGTACCCGGTAGAAATTTATAAAAGGTTCTCCAGGATATTGGGGCCGCTGCTGGTCAAGGTTTTTAATGAGGCAAGGGACAGAGGGGTGCTGCCCCAGACAATGTCGCAGGCCACCATCTCCTTGATTTTAAAACGGGACAAGAACCCAGAGTCGTGTGGGTCTTATAGGCCAATCTCCCTTCTTAACGTGGGCACTAAACTGCTGGCAAAGCTTTTGGCCACCAGGATTGAGGATTGTGTGCCAAGTGTTATTAGGGAGGATCAAACGGGTTTGTTAAAGGTAGGCAACTGGGGGCGAATATAAGAAGATTGCTCAATGTGATCGTGATGTCCCCAGTGGGAAAGGAGGTGGAGGTAGTGGTGGCAATGGATGCGGAGAAGGCATTTGACCGGTCAGAGTGGGACTATTTATGGGAGGTGCTGGAACGGTTTGGATTTGGGGTGGGTTTCATCGACTGGGTCAGGCTGCTATATCAGGCCCCAGAGGCGAGTGTGAGGACAAACAGGACGACTTGTGACTATTTAAAACTGCTGTTTGCGCTATAGAGCCGCTGGCAATTGCTCTGAGGGCTTCAGAGGGTTGGAAGGGGCTGGTTCGAGGGGGGGGGGGGGGGGGGGAGGAGGAGCAGAGTTTCATTGTACGCGGATGACCTGCTCTTGTACGTTTCGGACCCGATGGTGGGGATGGACGGAATCAGGCGACCCTGGGGGAATTCAGCCGGTTTTCGGGGTACAAATTGAATATGACAAAAAGTGAAATATTTGTAGTTCAGCAGAGGGGCCAAGGGGACCGGCTGAGGGAGCTGCTGTTCCGGTTAGTTGGGAAAGTTTCAGGTACCTGGGAATACAAGTGGCGCGGGATTGGGGTCGACTGCACAAGCTGAACCTGTCCTGGCTGGTAGATCAAATGCGAGGGGAGTTCTGGAGGTGGGACGCGCTCCCGCTGTCGTTAGCTGGGAGAGTACAGACAGTTAAAATGATGGTCCTCCCGAGGTTCTTATTCGTGTTCGTGTCTCCCCATTTTCATTCCACGTTCCTTTTTTAAGAGGGTAAGCAAGATCATTTTGGGCTTTGTGTGGGCGGGCAAGTCCCTGCGAGTGAAGAGGGTGATGCTCGAGCGGAACCAGAGGGAAGGGGGGCTTGCACTGCCGAATTTCAGCAACTATTATTGGGCGACTCACGTAGCCATGATAAGGAAGTGGGTGGTGGGAGGAGGGTCAGCTTGGGAGCGGGTGGAGGCAACCTCATGTAGGGCTAGGGGTACCAGTCTGGGGGCGCAGGCAGGTGCTATCTTTTCCACTTGTGCCACTGAGGGGGATCCAAGATAGAGTTGTGTCGAGAGGATGGTTGGGGGAGGGAAGTGTCTCGGATATTTACAAGAAGCTCATGGGGACAGAGGAGACGCAGACCGAGGAGCTGAGGCATAAATGGGAGGTGTTAGGAGGGGAAATTGAGGAAGGCCTGTGGGCCGACGCGCTGAGCAGGGTTAATTGGACTGCAACATGTGCCAGGCCTGGCCTGATTCAATTTAAGGTCATCCACCGGGCCCACATGATAGTGTCCCAGATGAGCAGATTCTTCGGCGTGGAGGACAGATATATAAAGTGTCTGAGAGGACCGGCAGACCATGTCCACATGTTTTGGGCATGTCCAAAACTGAGGAGATACTGGCAGGGATTCGAGGGCGTCATGTCCAGAGTATTGAACACGAGGGTGGCAATGAGTCCAGAGGTGGCGATTTTTGGGGTTTCAGTGGCCCTGGAAGTCCAGGGGGAGAAAGAGGCCCACGTTTTGGCCTTTGCTTCCCTGGTAGCCCGGAGACGGATACTTCTAGCTTGGAGGGACTCAAAGCCTCCGAAGTCGGAAACCTGGCTGTCAGACATGATGAGTTTCCTGAGCTTTGAGAAAATCAAGTTCGCCTTGAGAGGGTCGTTATTAGGGTTCGCCCGGAGGTGGCAACCATTCATTGACTTCTTTGCGGATAATTAATTGTCAGCTGGGCGGGGCGGGGGGTTTAGGGTAATGTGGTATAGGGGGTAATCTAGGCAGATCTGGGTGGGGTGGGCTACTGCAATTGCACTATGTACTTTGTTACTGTACAGTCCTTTTGTTTTCATGTTCTGTAATTCTACTGTTTACAATGCCAGAAAATACCTCATTAAAATTGTTTGTTCAAAAACAAAGTTTCAACACACTGCGTATTTAACACAAATCTAATTTATTTGACTTTTAGCCAGAATATTAGTCCCTGTAAATGGGCTGGAATTGTTATCAGCAGAAAGAGACCTAAATGAACATGGTTCAGTCCTGAATGTGAGGAACAGCAAAACCCAATCATTATGGTTACTTGTGGCTTCGTTGGTGTCTCTGCAGGGAGGATGACTGAGTGAATCCCTTCCCACACTGAGAGCAGGCGAATGGCCTCTCTCCAGTGTGAATTCGCTGATGTACAATGAGCTGTGATGATTGTCTGAATCCAGTCCCACAGTGAGAGCACCTGAACGGTTTCTCATCAGTGTGAACACGTTGATGGTACATTAGATTCCCAGAACTTTTGTAGCACTTCCCACAGTCTGGACATTGAAACGGTCTCTCATCAGTGTGAACTCGCTGATGATTCAGCAGGTGGGATAACTGAGTGAATCTGTTTCCACACTTGGAGCAGGTGAATGGCCTCTCCCCAGTGTGAATTCGCTGATGTACAGTGAGGTGAGATGAGTGTCTGAACCCAGTCCTGCAGTGAGAGCACCTAAATGGTTTCACGTCAGTGTGAATACGTTGATGGCACATTAGATTCCCAGAACTTTTGTAGTACTTCTCGCAGTCTGGACATTGAAACGGTCTCTCCCCAGTGTGAACTCGCTGGTGTTTCAGCAGGCCGGATGACTTAGTAAATCCCTTCCCACACTCGGAGCAGGTGAATGGTCTCTCCCCAGTGTGAACTCGCTGGTGATTCCGCAGGGCCGTTAACTGAGTAAATCCCTTCCCACACGTGGAGCAGGTGAACGGTCTCTCCCCAGTGTGACTGCGTCGATGAGTTTCCAGGCTGGATGGGTAAGTGAATCCTTTCCCACAGTCCGCACATTTCCACGGTTTCTCCTCAGTGCGGCTGCATTTCTGTCTCATGGGGCCTGATGACGTGTACGGTTTCTCCCCACTGTGAACGATGCTTTTTCCTTCCATATTCAAAATCTGCTGATATTCAGGATATGATAAATTGAGGAATCTGTCAGATCCTGATGTGATGCTTGATTTGAGTTTTCGGACTTTGAAGCCTCCCCTTCGAACACCCTGTGAAACTGATTAAAAAGAAAAATTAGAGAGTGAGAGAGAACCCACAAAAACACAAAGGCAGGTTGTGAAATTGAGCTGAATGAATCTGGTCATTTGTGGGGCCGACACTGGGAAAAAGTGACCAAGAAAACTGCTGGATTGTCACAAAAACCCAACTGACCTCTTTGGGAGGAGAGAGAAAGAGGTGAAGAGGGATTTTGTATATCTACAAGACATATTAAGAGAGTAGTTCGCAAAGCAAATTCGATCTGAGCTTCATCAAGAGTAATATTGACAGGAAACTATGCCCCTGGTGGCACGGTGGTTAGCACTGCTGCTTCACAGTGCCAGGGACTCGGGTTCAATTCCGGCCTTGGTGACTGTCTGTGTGGAGTTTGCACTTTCTCCCGTGTCTGCGTGGGTTTCCACCCGGTGCTCAGGTTTCCTCCAACATCCCAAAGAAGGGCAAGTTAGGTGGATTGGCCTTGATAAATTGCCCCTTAGTGTCCAGGGATGTGTAGGTTAGGTGGGGCTATGGGGTTACAGGGACAGGGTAGGGGTGTGGGCCTAGGCAGGGTGCCCTTTCAGAGAATCAGTGCAGACTCGATGGGCTGAATGGCCTCCTTCTGCACTATAGGAATTCTATGGTTCTAATTCTATCCTGTGAATCTTTATAAAGCTCGGGTGTAGAAGTCACCTATTTCCTAACACACCTAATAGGTAAAAGATAGCTATTTAGGATAAATATTAAGCCCCAGTTTTACCCATTTTAAATGAAGGATTTCAACATTCTCATAACCTCAGGTCATCTCAAAACATACGGCTTACAAAACAGCATCCTTTTTACTGTCCTAATGATTTTCCAGAGACCTACAATTAATATTTTTACTGTCCTAATCATGTCCCAGAGTCACACAAATAATTTTTACTCTCCCAATGATTTTCTCGACACCCAGGTATGAATCTCACCAAGGCAGAAGGTAAAATTTGAATTCATTGAAAGTTTACTGATGACCATGAAACCATTGCTGATTGTTGCAAAGACCCATCTGGTTCACTCATGTCCTTCAGTGAAGGAAATATTTTATCCTTACCTGGTCTGGCCTACATGTGACTCCAGATCCACAGGGATGGGTAATAAATGTTGGCCCAGCCAGTGACACCCACAAATTATTCAAATAAAATCCTGGTTACTCCAGTCAGTCAATCCGGGAGAGTTGGCATCCGGTCCAGGCTCGCAATGCACAATAATAATAATAATCGCTTATTGTCACAAATAGGCTTTAATGAAGTTACTGTGAAAAGCCCCTAGTTGCCACATTCCGGCGCCTGTTCGAGGACCCCGCCCCTCATTCACTCCAATTGCTTGGAGGACCAGCAGCTCCAGGTCAGTCCTCCAGTCCCACCCCTCCTCTTCCTATTGGTCGTGAGCTGCCATCAATCACCTGGGCATTGTGACGGTACCAGATGGTGAGAGCGGTCCACAGGCTCAGGCTGACTCAGCTGATTGTCCAATAATAAGTGAGAGTCTCAGTGGGACAATCAGACAATAATAGTGGAGATGGGGCCCAGAGGGGAAACAGCAAAGGATTCACTCACTTTGAGAGTAACAAACAGTGTCTGTTCCCTTAATAAGAGTCAGGCTGCAGTGTGTGTGAGTGAACACATCATTGGATCAAATGTAGAATCATGGAATCCCCTCAATGCAGAAGGAGGCCATTTAGCCCATCGAGTCTGCAACAACCCTCTGAAAGAGCATCCTACCTTGGCGAATTCCCCACCCTATCCCCACAACCCCTCCAGTGACAATTTAACACAGCCAATCCATCTAACCGGCACATCTGTGGACTGCAGGAGGAAACCAGTGCATCCGGAGGAAATCAATGTATAGACAGGAAGAATGTACAAACTTCAAAAGTGACCCTAGGTCGGAATTAGTCACAGAATCTGCAGTGCAGAAGGGGACCATTCAGCCCATCGAGTCGGCACCGGTATTACCTGATCTGGCCAACTCAACTGGTTAATTCTGAATTGCACTCTGAAATTGTCTAGCAAGCCACTCAATTTAAGGGCAATTAGGAATGGGCAACCAAGCTGGGCTGCCAGTGACACTCACATCCCATAAAGAAGAGAGAAAATCAAAGGGCTGTTTCCAGTGCCGGTTTCGAAGGAATCAGTACTGGGCCCTTCACTCCTGGTTACATCATTGATTTGAAAGTAAATGTAGGAACATGAATAACAAGTTTACATGTGACACAAAAATGATTAAACACTTGATAGTGAGGAAGAAAGCTGGAGGGGAAACAAGGCAAAGGATTACATGATAAATGGCAGGACAGGACTAGTTAGGCCAGAGCTAGATTCCTCTGCACAGGAAGACTGCACTAAAGAGAGTACAGAGGAGATTTAACAACATCAGCCAGAAATTGACAATGTTTGCTCTGAGGAAAGTTTGGATAAACTGAGGCTGTTTTTTTTGGAACAGAAAAGACTGAGGGGAGACAAAAATGAAATTATGAAAAGCAGCCCGGCTAGCTCAGTCGGTAGAGCATGGGAGTCTTAATCCCAGGGCCGTGGGTGCAAGACCCACGTTGGGCGCTTCAGCTTCTTTAATCTGAGAAGATTGAGCTGAACTGTTTTATGGGTGGCACAGTGGTTAGCACTGCTGCATCACAGCGCCAGGGTCCCGGGTTCAATTCCTACTTGGGACACTATCTGCGCAGAGTCTTCACGTTCTCCCAGTGTCTGTATGGGTTTCCTCCCACAAGTCCCGAAAGACGTGCTTGTTAGGGGAATTGGACATTCTGAATTCTCCTTCTGTATACCTGAATAAGTGTTACTACCAGGGGATTTTCACAGTGACTCAATTGCAATGTTAAAGTAAGGTAAGCCTACTTGTGACAATAATGAAGATTATTCTAAATGTATAAAATTCTGGGGGATCATGGTGGTACAGTGGCTGTGTGCCTGTGTGATGGGGATCCGGGTTTCATCCTGGCCCCGGGTCACAGTCTACAAGGAGTTTGCACATTCTCCCATTGTCTGTGTGGGTTTCACCCCCACACCCAAATACATGCAGGTTAGGTGGCTTGGCCAAATTAAATTGCCCCTTGATTGGAAAAAAACATAAATTTATATATTTTTTAAATTCTGAGGAATTGAAATAGATTGGATAGGAAGGTCCTATTCTCTTTGATTGAGGGCTACATATAAAAGGGGGCAGAGATTAAGGGAAGGACTAGGATGTTTAGAGGGTGGTGAGGATCTGTGATATGCTGCCTGAAATTATGGCAGAAAGCCTCGTAATATTTAAAAAGTAATTTGGTAAGACATTTGAATTGATGTAACTTAAAAAGCTACAGACCATAATCTGGAATTTTATTTTTTTTAATATACATTCAGAGTACCCAATTTTTTTTCCAATTAAGTGTCAATTTAGTATGGCCAATCCACCCAGCCTGCACATCTTTGGGTGGTGGGGGAAAAGCCCACGCAAACATGGGTAGAATGTGCAAACTCCATACGAACAGTGAGCCAGAGCCAGGATCAAACCTGCGACTTCGGCACCGTGAGGCAGCAGGGCTAACCCACTGTGCCATCATGCTGCCCTCACAATCTGGAAATTGAGATTAGGCTGAATACCTACTTTGTAGCCACAATGAGCTGAATGAAATGCAACAGGAACAATAAATTTTGATAAAATCCGGGATAGTAACTCTCACTACTAACAAGGTCAGCAGTTTGCCCAGTTTAGCTGCCAAGTATGCTAATGTGGCAATTTTAAAATGTAGCTTCACACATAAGAGTACAACAGCAGATTATTTAACTTCCCCAATGTGATCGGTGTAATTAGTCTCAAATTTAACCTGGAATGGTCATTAAAAGTTTTCCAGTCACTCTGATATCTGAAATCTTTGTCCTCAGACAGAACAAACTATTTTATCTCCAAATGATATTCAGGTCTTGATGAATCGAGTAACTCAATCAGATGATGATGATGTGATGTTTGGTTTGAAGTTCCCGTTGGCAAATCCTCCTGTTTCTAAAGGAATTTCACTCTCAGTCCAGGAGAGAAATTAACAAGATTCTCTCCTCCGGCTTCCGGTTCATGGATGCCCGCGCATGCGCCTTGCTGCACATTTCCGCTGAGAAAGATGGCGGCCGCGCAGGCGCCCTGCGGCATATCGCCCACGAAACAGATGACAGCCGTTAACAGGGGCCGATCAGAGAGAAAAACACCGATGCGGCTGGCACATGCGGTACAAACAACGAACGTAATCAAAAGTGCTGGAACCAATTTATCACCCTGAGGAACAAAATGGAATAATGGCGGATAATGCTACCCGGAATGCCCGGCGTGATCGAATACACCCTATCTCCATCTCAGGAGTCAGAACGCGCAGGCGCCAGTTGCCCCGCCCCCGGAAGTCTCCTCTCTGTGCGGAGCATGCGCGGTGCAGCTCCGGCCTGAGCGCAGCCGCAGTGAGAGTGAGTGCGGCTCCCAAAAGCTGAATGAGAGCCGCCGCGAGCGGGGACAATGGTGAGAACCCAAACCCCCCAATAAGACCCATTGGTTTTATTGTCAGTCTGCAGACAGGAGCTGGAGAACTGAACCCAGGCAGAGGAGAGGGAGGGAGAAAACTGGGAGTGGAGGAAAGAAATGATGCAGATAGTGAGATGGGTTTGGATTTCAGCCCAGGGAGGAGGGAGAGTGTGTGGGACGGGGATTTACAGCTTTGGAGGAACAAGAGAGGAAAAGATGTTCCAGAGAAAACTAGAATTGTCTGTTCAGAATTTCTATCCTGGACTGACAGTGATGACTTTTGTAAAGTCCTTTTACAGGATATTGGAAGTGGAGGATTGGCCGACAGAACCAAATATCACATCGATATCTGACAGCCACTCGATTAATCAGGAGCTGAATATCATCAGTCTTTGAAACTGGAAGGAGAAATATTTGTCTCTTCCGTTTAAGGAAAAAAATGTCAAAGATCAGTGTGACTGGAAAAGCACCGAGACACACACACACTCGAATGAGAGTGTTTCATTGCACTGACTGTGGAAAGAGCTTGAACTAGTTACACAGCCTAAAAGAAAATCACACCATTCACAGCAGGGAGAAACTATACTCCTGCTGCGTGTGTCGACAAGGCTTTAAGTGGGAGAGACATAAGGACACGCTCACCATGGAGAAACCTTGGAAATGTGCGGATTGTGGGAAGGGATTCAGTTACCCATCACAACTGGAAGTTCATCATCACAGTCACACTGGTGAGAGACAGTTCATCTGCTCCATTTGTGGGAAGGGATTCACCCATTCATACAACCTTCTGACACACCAGCGAGTTCACACTGAGGAGAGACCATTCACCTGCCCTGTGTGTGGGAAGGGATTTACTCGGTCATCCCACAGTGTGACTCATCAGCTTGTTCACACTGATAAGAGACCATTTACATGTCCTGACTGTGAGAAGAGTTTTAAATGTAAAAAGGATCTGCTGACACATCAACGTATTCACACTGGAGAGAGACCGTTCTCCTGCTTCGTGTGTGGGAAAGGATTCATTCAGTCATCCCACCTGCAGACACATCAACTTGTTCATTCTGATAACAAATTTTTTAACTGTCCTGACTGTGAGAAGAGCTTTAAAAACAAAAAGGATTTACTAACACACCAATATGCTCACACTGGGGAGAGGCCATTCACCTGCTCGGTGTGTGGGAAAGGATTCAGCCGTCCATCTGCCCTACTGAACCACCAGAGAATTCACACTGGGGAGAGGCCATTCAGCTGCTCTGACTGTGGGAAAGGATTCATTAATTCATCCAACCTTCTGATACACCAGCAACTTCATACAGGGGATAGACCGTTCACCTGTCCTGAATGTGGGAAGGGATTCACACGTTCATACAATCTTCTGACACATCAGCAGGTTCACAATGAGGGGAGGCCGTTCACTTGCTCAGTGTGTGGGAAGGGATTCAGTCAGTCATCCAACCTGCTGACACACCAGTGAGTTCACAGTGGGGAGAGGCCGTTCACTTGCTCCAAATGTGGGAAGGAATTTTCTCATTTATCTTATCTTCTGAAACACCATCGCATTCACACTGGGGAGCGGCTATTCAACTGTAATGTCTGTGGGAAGGGATTTACTCAGTCATCCCACCTGCTAACACACCAGCGAGTTCACAAGAAACCACAAGGTTTAGATTATACCCTTATTGATGCTGTTACTCATGTACAGGACTGAGTAATGTTCACTCTGACAGTCTTAATCTGCTGATGAGGTTTATTATTCTGAATAAATGTGTTTGAAACGTTGTTGCAGATTTTTGTCTTTCCGAACTGAACATCACCTGTCTGGAGCTCAGAAAGGACAATCTGGGGGAGGATCACACGGCAGGAACAGAACTTCAGCCTGGACACAGTCCTTCAGGGTCACACTGAGAGGGACAAACAACACTTGGGTCTTTCTCATCTCTCTTCACTGACAGCAAAGTCCCCGTGTGGGTTAATCCTGAGGCATCTAAGAAATGTGGTCCAGCCGCTCTCTTCCATATCTCAGAACCCCTAGACACGGAACAGAAGCTCCTTTACAACAAGTCTGCGTTAAAATAGCAGCTGTTAACTGCTGGGACAATTAGACAACAGTTTCATTCCTGGATAAAGAAGGAGCTGCAATCTGTGTCCAAGAATGCCCAGTTTTATTGATGTGTGCTTCCCACATTCTGTCCTTTTAAATAAACCTAACCCCTACGGGCCTTTAACAATCAGAAAAATAACAGAGAAAAGGGCGGAGCTGTGTCTGCCCCTTTAACTGGGAGCTGAGCAGTGTCAGAGCCCCGACTATTCCTTTAAGAATGAGTGATGTGCTCAGCTGAAGATTCCTATTGGCCGTTTTCTGGGTGATCTCCTTATTCTGATCATTCTCAGTGATCCTCGGGTATGTGAACCTGCTCTCCTGTCTCTCATTCACTAGGCATCTCCCTTCTCTCTCAGTTTCTCACTTCTCTCCACTCTCACACTCACTCATTCCACATACCTCCCACCTCTCTCTATCTTTCTCTCTGACACTCTCTCCTTTAACCTTTCTATTTCACAGAGCGCCTAAATTCACTAAACTTTTCTCTCTCTCATTATCTCTCTCTGAAGAACACACTGAACCTCTGCGCTTTCTTTTTTTTCTTTTTTAAATTTTAGAGTACCCAATTAATTTTTTCCAATTAAGGGGCAATTTAGCGTGTTCAATCCACCCACCTTGCACATCTTTTGGGTTGTGGGGGCAAAACCTATGCAAACACGGGGAGAATGTGCAAACTCCACACGAACAGTGACCCAGAGCCGGGATCGAACCTGGGACCTCAGCGCCGTGAGACTGCAGTGCTAACCCACTGAGCCACCGTGCTGCCCTCCTCTCTGCTTTCTGAGTGAACATCTCATTTCTGGAGACTCAATCCTTTCTCTCACTTTCTCTCTCTCCCTGATTGGCCCTGACTCACTTTTAATCTCCTATTTTCTAATAACCCTCTTTGAGGAAAATTTAAGTTTCTGTGATGTCCCCTCATTTCTCCCAGTGATATCCTCAGTCCATCTTCCAGTTCAGTGAAAGTGTTAAAAATCTAAATAACCTCATATTTTGATGTTTAAAATTGGAATGGAGGTGAATGTAATGCTGAGGCCGGCAGCAATCTGTGTGGGTGTTCTTGATGCTGTCAGAGTGAGTTCACCCTCACAGGCAGGAAGACTGTTCACGGTGATAACATGAAACTGACGCCTGCTGTTTCATTCTCAGGTAACACAACTTCCTGTTTCTCTGCTGCCGGTTCCAAACCGCACATCTCACTTCTGAGCAGAAAATAAATCCAGGGACCACAATCTGGTGAGAACATCTGTCAGTGCGGCCTATATCTGTCCACAGAGTCAGGGCAGAGTCACACAGATCACTTTGCGGTGACATTTACAAATGAACCGGTTATTTCTGTTCAGAGTCTCCATTCCCGGACAGAACCGGCTGTGTCTGACTTATTATTGTAACAGACACTGTGTTGGTTACTCTCAAAGTGAGTGAATCCTTTGCTGGTTATCCTCTGGGCCCCATCTCCACTGTTATTGTCTGAGACCCTGTGGTTTTATAAGGTTTAACGACTGTCATATGATAAAGGCAGATAATTATAACTTTTTTATTTTGTGTTTTGAGTTTTGTGAGTGATGACCTGCGATGTTTATCTCCCCACAGCAGGAGTATATTCTGCATCCGCCACTTAGTCTGGCGTGATACACGGTGTGAAAACTAAGTAAAGGAACAAACATTAACAGATGGACAAAACAAAGGGGGCTGTTCCCAAACAACAAATGGAGCACAGCCCAAAAGGAACTGGAAAGGAAACAGAAACTTAACAAAACCCATCAAATCAAAGTGTGAAAATCAGGGTCTATAAGGCAGCCCAACCCCTGCGGCTCCCACCGAGCACGGAAGGCCTTGAGTGTGCCCGTGGACACCGCATGCTCCAGGGACACCCTGCGGCTCCCACCGAGCACGGAAGGCCTTGAGTGTGCCCGTGGACACCGCATGCTCCAGGGACACCCTGCGGCTCCCACCGAGCACGGAAGGCCTTGAATGTGCCCATGGACACCGCATGCTCCAGGGACACCCTGCGGCTCCCACCAAGCACGGAAGGCCTCGAGTGAGTGAGCCCGTGGACACCGCACGCTCTAGGGTCACCCGGCCGCGAACAAGGCTGCGGAAGAGGGGCAAACAGTCAGGTCGGATGACCCCCTCGCTCGCCCGCTGCTTGGACCTATTAATGGCAAGTTTGGCCAGGCCCAGGAGCAGGTTCACAAGGAGGTTCTCCGCCTTCCCCGCCCCCCTCCTCACCAGGTATCCGTACATCAGGAGCGTGGGGCTAAATTGCAAACAAAATTCCAACAAGAACATTGTCAGGAAAGCAAAAAGGAAGTGCAGCCCAGGACAGGCAACATACACGTGCTCCACGGTCTCCACCAGGCCGCAAAAGTGGCAGGTCTCTGGGGAGGCCATGTGGTGGCTTAACTTTACTTAGTTTTCACACCGTGTATCACGCCAGATTAAGTGGATATACTCCGGTTGAACGGCACTGCCCTGTGCAACAGCCTCCACCCCAAGTCCCCAAGTTTTATGGGGAGGACGTGTCTGAAGAGGGTCCTCCACCGCCCGACGGCAACACGGCACACAAAGACGTGTCCGGACGGCGGGCGAGGGCAAGGAGGTGGAAAGTATCTCCCCGTGTTTGCGCGGGTTTCGCCCCCACAACCCAAAGATGAGAAAGTTAGGTGGATTGAACACACTAAATTTCCCTTTAATTGGAAAAAAAAATGAATTGGGTACTCTACATTTATTTTTTTTGAAAAGAGGTGGAAAGTGTGCAATTGCAGGCCGTACAGGAAACCCCTTCCCGCGGTGCGAAAAGGACGGTATTTTCACAAGGCAGCTGAGGTGGTGGGGCACCGGCACCCGGAGGGGGGGATGGGGGGTCCAAGCTGGCATCCACCCAGATGGGATGCCCCTGGACAACTGCACCGTCTCGTGTTTAAGTGTGCCCACGGGGCTGAGCATCACTGATTTGAGGCCTCGGATAGCTTTGGCCGTGCGCTGGACGGACACAGCTCCGCACTCCGCAAGCTCGTAGGGCATTATCCAGCCCACTCCTCCACCACCCAGCACGTCACCGATCCTGGTCACCCTGGCATCCACAGCCCTCCGCTCTGCCAGCCACTGGAATGGATATTGGCGGAGGTGCGGATTCCTGAGCAGCAGCTCCCTTACGATAACCACTACTCCTAACGGGGGAGAGCTGTGGGGCATTGCGACCATGCTCCAGACTTTGAGAAGGTCCTGGTACAGACGGGCAGTGCCAACAATGAACTTCGAAGACCTTGCTGGTCAACAAACAGGAGCTGCACATCGTAGTTCAGGTCATACACCTGGCAGAAGAAATACGTCGCCAGGGCACACCATCATGGAGAAGGCTCAACGTACAGGTAACGCTGCAGACTCTGAAGGCGGAAAGTCACTACCTGGGTGCAAAGGCACACCAGCACCTGACCGCCCTCAGCAATCGGGAGATTCAAGACCTCTGCAGCGACCCAGTGCAATCCACTGTCCCAGAAGAACCGAATCAGAGTTCTCTGGATGCGACAAAGTCAGGGGGAGGAGTCAAAGTGACCAGCCGGTACCACAGCATGGAGGTAACCAGCTGGTTTATGAAGAGAACTCGACCCCTGCAGGACAGCACTCGGAGCAGTCCTGTCCAGCATCCCAGCGAGCGGTGACCTCGGTCTCCAGCTCCTGTCAGTTCGCCGGCCAGGCTTCCTCTGCCGAGTAAAGATGGACTCCCAAGTAGAGGATGTTGGTCCGGGTCCAGCTGAAGGGCCTGCATTCCTCTGGGAGGGGGTCCATTTGCCACGGACCAAACAGGGGTCCGAAACATTTAGTCCAGTTGATCCTAGCAGAAGACGCGGCGGAGTACACAGCCTGGCACTCTTGCATCCTCCGCAGGCCACCAGGGTCAGTGAACATGAGGAGCACGTCATCAACGTAAGCCGAAAGGACATGGCCGGTTCGTGCAGAACCAGCCCCGACAACCTCCTCCGCAGGAGGCACAGGAAAGGCTCCACGCATAGTGAATAAAGTTGGGCGGACAGGGGGCAGCCCTGACGCGCTCCGCTCCCAAAGCGAAGGGGCGCCGTCAGGGACCCGTTAACCTTAATCAGACACTCCGAGGTGGTATACAGTAATCGGATCCGGGTGACAAAGTGCGTCTCAAACTGAAAGCTTGCAGAGTCCCGAGCAAATACTCGAACCCACCCTGTCGAACGCCTTCTCCTGGTCAAGAGACAGGAAGGCACTCAACATATCAGTTCTCTGCTTTGGACTTGAGGAGCAGCCCCAGATTTCCCCAGCTGTCCAGGGCCAGCCGCATGCAGTCCCGGTAACCATGATGCTTTTGAAAAATGCCCGGAGGTGATGAGGGGAGACTCGGTGCCGGGCATGAGGCTGCCCTCTGCCTCATTACAGAGAGCGTCTAAATCCTCCTCCTGACCCGCCACTGAGCAGCCTCCCTCCTCCGAGCAGTCACTGGCTGAGCCCGAGTCCCCTTGGCAGGCACCGCGGGCCCATCAACAAGCCCTTGACCCGAGTTGATCCGGGGCTGGTTTAGCACAGGGCTAAATCGCTGGCTTTTAAAGCAGACCAAGGCAGGCCAGCAGCACGGTTCAATTCCGGTACCAGCCTCCCCGAACAGGCGCCGGAATGTGGCGACTAGGGGCTTTTCACAGTAACTTCATTTGAAGCCTACTTGTGACAATAAGCGATTTTCATTTCATCCCACCCCCAGGATCGTCCTCAGGCAGCTCCCTGCAGCTCCCCCGACGATTCAGGGTCTGTGGATGGCAGCGGCTCCGACCCCACCTCCGCCATCGATGCTGGGCCCTCGGAGACCCCGGGTGACCCCCGAGGGCAGCTCCAGGATGGAACCTGGCATCATCTGCTTGGGTGTTGTGAGCGGGGAGCTTCCTCACCATCGCCCACCCATGACCCGAATATATCAGACACTGGTGGCTGCCATCGGCCCCCGGTGATGAACAATGAGGTGACCGGGGAGTAAAACTGTACCGGGCGGAATGAGCCCTCGGGGGTCACGTCTCCGCCCGGCCCCAGGCCTCCCTGCTCGGGGGATGGCAGAATGGGCACCTCAGTGGCCTTGGAGACCGCCTTGACCTTTTTAACGGGGCTGGGCGTCAGGGTGATGGGGACAAACACCCAACACCACTCACCTGGGGAGGGCGTAGCGAGATCCACCACCTCCTCCAGCCCGGACAGGCGGCAGGCTCACCTCGCTGCGGGGTCTCCACTGCTGGAGGGCCCTCAGCAGCGTCCCACCCCTCCGCATCGCCCAGGTCCTGGGATTGTGGCGAAGTTGGAACAGCCTCCAGCTCGGGGCCGTACACAGGCTCCCCGCTCTCCGGAGCCCGTGTGGAGGTCTCTCCAGGCATCTCAGGTTGTTGCGAGGTGGTGGCGGTGTCCTGAGGTGAAGCTGCGGCCACCGTGTTGGTTGGGACAGACACGGGCTGAGTACTCGTGATGGGGCCAAGGTGTGGATGGACCCGGTCCTACCGCCGTGCCGTGCCACTTCTGGTCTAGCGGAGGCTCCCTTACCCCCCCCCCCCCGCCAGCAGCCGCGGTGTTGCCAGGGGCCGGCTGCTGGGCAAAGAGGTGGCAGAGGAGAGGGGCAGCAGTGCCAGCTGTGCCACCCTGGAGGTGGTGTTGGTGGCAGCCGTTAGGGTGGGGAAGTTCCGGCGAATATGCTCCAGCCCTCTGCAGGCATGGCACCACAGGCCATCCACAGACCAGAATTCTTTACGGTCCTTCCCTTGGTGGGAGACCACAAACCCTCCTCTGTGATCTCCTCCCGAGTCAGGCGGACAAAAACCTGATGCTGGAAGGAGTAGACATGGCGGACGGAGGGGTCCCGCAGGCCGAGTGACAGCGGCGCCACCCCGGACCTGACCTCCCCCAGTAGGTTGAGTTGGGGAGGAGGAGCTCGGTGGGGAGGTAGGGCGGGACATTTGAAAGAACCACAAATTTGGTGGTGGCCTCCAGCAGGTCCACCGCCACGTGTGTCCCGCTCACCGAGAGCCCCCTTTCCAGGACATGGTGGACCGTCTGCTCGACCCACAGGAAAACCACGACCTTGCTGTACATTCAGGAGGCGGCTACGATGGTCGAGGGGCCGAAGACCCCGGCCATCGCACGAATGCCCACCTCGATGGTCATGGTGGGGTGGGCATAACATTTGACCCTACGTTGCCGTGTTAGTAGGTGGAAAGGCGAGGGCGCCGCGGAGGCAGCGGAGGGTCGACAGGCTCCCGTCCCCACAATGGTTCTTGGCTGCCCTGCCCCTGGCAGAGTGGAGGATGCCCCTGGGGTACTGGCCATGCCCACCCCTGGTACGGTCCAGCCGTGTATCTAAGACCAGGGTAGTAGGGAAATGGTGGGGGGGGGGGGGGTGGGAGGGGTGATGGACATGGCACCACAACAGCAGGTGCCACAAGGGAAGGTGCTGCAGGGCAACAGCAGAGCGGGGCAGCGTTCTTCAGCCCTGGATGGGCCTAAAACAATGTCCCAGGCTGCACCCACACCCACCACAGACGGTGAAAGGCAGGCAGGCCCCTGTGGGGCCCAAAACAAAGCCCTTGGTCTTCACAACAACCCCAGGTCGTCCCACCTCAGGCAGAGGGGCGGGAGGACAGAGGGCAGGGTCTGCAGCCCCAGGTGGTCCCTCTCCCACCTCAGGCAGAGGGATGGGAGGGCAGGGTCTGCAGTCCCAGGTGGTCCCACTCCCACCTCAGGCAGAGGGGCGGGAGGACAGAGGGCAGGGTCTGCAATCCCAGGTGGTCCCACCTCAGGCAGAGGGGTGGGAGGACAGAGGGCAGGGTCTGCAGTCACAGGTGGTCCCACCTCAGGCAGAGGGGCGGGAGGTCAGAGGGCAGCAGGAGTGGGGATTGGGGAGGGGGCGGGGCAGAGACAGGAACAATCAGCGAGTTATCCTGAGCCTGTGGCCGCTCTCACCGAAACAATGCCCGGGTGATTGACGTAAGAAGTCTTACAACACCAGGTTAAAGTCCAACAGGTTTGTTTCAAACACGAGCTTTCGGAGCACGGCTCCTCCTTCACCTGAAGAAGGAGCCGTGCTCCGAAAGCTCGTGTTTGAAACAAACCTGTTGGACTTTAACCTGGTGTTGTAAGACTTCTTACTGTGCTCACCCCAGTCCAACGCCGGCATCTCCACATCACGGGTGATTGACGGCAGGTCCCGACCAATAGGAAGAGGAGGCGGGTCGAGAGGACCGAGTGACGGCGGCTGGTCCTCCAACCAATCGCAGCGAATGAGGGGCGGGGCCAGGCTGTGAATGAAGCATGCGCAGTGTGGGTAATGGCGAAGGAGAAGGATGTCTTTTTCAGATCGGAAATTGGTGAGAGGCGTTTAACAATATGGAAGGAGCGAGAGAGCGCGGGAATGGGCGGAAACGTTCTGTAAAGCTGTTGTGAACCGCAAATCGTGGAAAAAAGTTTCCGGAACCCAGTTTGTACCGAGCAAAACTGCAACTCCTCATTTCAGCTCGGGTTAACGGCCGCCATCTTTATTGGATGTGCATCAGGGCGCATGCGCGTTTCTCATCTTTGTCGGGGCGACGTTTCAATGAGTGGGAGGGGCTTGTTCCCCATTGTTCAGAATGGAGACAACTTGTCCATCAAACTGGATTAGCCTTTGAGTCCCAATGTCTTATTGATGATGCAAAGCGGTGGTAGAGATGGAAAGAAAAGGAAGCCAGTCCTGCTCTCCGGATTTCACTGTCTCATTGGACATCCTGCCCCATGTGTCCAAAGCTCTGCGACCCTGTTCAGCCACATGAAGACCCAGATAGAAATTCACAATCCTGAGTAGACGTCACCCTCAAATCAGGGGACTGCTGATGACAAGAGGGTCAGTGTGCAGTGGGGCGGGGTGGGGAGGCATGAGCTGCCATCCTGGACCAGGGAGCAGGAGGGGCGAATGTTGTGAATTTATATCCTGGACTGACATTGATTAATTTTGGAAACTCCTTTTACAGGGGATTAGTCGGGGAGGATTTACACACGGCAAATTCAAACCAGGAGAAATGTTTATCTCCTGAATTTTATTTCTGGACTGACAGTGGAGCCTTTGTAAACCTCTTTCACAGGGGCTTAGAAAGGGATTTGCAGACAGGAAACTCACAACCAATCCTCACATCAAATTCTGACAGCACCATTCGGGTTATTAGGACCTGGAGATTATCGACCTTTGTGTGTCGGCATTGAGTTCCACATAATTATCACTCACTGTGTAAAATCTCCCCAGTAGATATTGCTCCCAATCTTAAATCCGTGTCCCATAATCCTTTTACAATCTGCTATTGAACAGCTTTTCTTTATCTTTTGCCGGGTTTGCTGTTGTTGTTTCCGGTGCCTGGGTTTCATTTGCTTTTCCTGTATTTGTAGGGGATGAATGGGCTTGGACCCGTCCATTTTAGGGTCCAGTACGCAATTGATGTTTGCTCCAAGAATCAATTGATGTGTATCCAGGTCTGGGGTGGACCCCAACAATTTTTTTCACAAATGAACATCGTCCCAGTTAGGGGCAACGACCCACTGACCACCACGCATCTCCCATTAGTGTCCGCAATGATCTTAGATACCGAAAGAGGGACCTGTTTATCGATTAGAATTGCAGCATCTCACGGGCAACACAGACGTATTCTTCCTGCCTGAAGAAAGGCAGAGAGCAGGTCACGCCCCCTGAACATTGACATCACGGCTTTGGACACGATTGCGAATCCTCCATTTTGTCAGCAGCAAACAAGGTCAGAGAAAATGGTGGGTCGCGAAGGTCGGCCGGCGTGGGTCGCGAAGGTCGGCCGGCGTGGGTCGCGAAGGTCGGCCGGCTTGGGTCGCGAAGGTCGGCCGGCGTGGGTCGCGAAGGTCGGCCGGCTTGGGTCGCGAAGGTCGGCCAGCGTGGGTCGCGAAGGTCGGCCGGCGTGGGTCGCGAAGGTCGGCTGGCGTGGGTCGCGAAGGTCGGCCGGCTTGGGTCGCGATGGTTGGCCGGCGTGGGTCGCGATGGTCGGCCGGCCTGGGTCGCGAAGGTCGGCCGGCGTGGGTCGCGAAGGTCGGCCAGCGTGGCTCGCAAAGGTCGGCCGGGTTGGGTTCCAAAGATTGGCCGGTTGATAAAAATGGGTATCCAGAAAAAAAGTTTGAAAAACATTGCCTTAACCGGTTGACGCATTTAGTTGACTGACTAAAAGCATGGTGCTTAGCACTGCTGCCTCACAGCACCAAGAGCCCGGGTTTGATTCTGGCCCCGGGTCACTGTCCGTGTGGAGTTGGCACGTTCTCCCTGTGTTTGCATGGGTCTCAGCTCCACAACCCAAAGATGTGCAGGGTAGGTGGATAGGCCACGCTAAATTGCGCCTTAATTGCAAAAACAAATAATTGGTTACTCTAAATTTATTTCAAAAAAGGATTGTCTCTTTCCTAATGTTCACAATTAAAGGGGTGAGTTCCCCAGGAGATGGCTAACATTTCAGGGCAATTAAATTAACAATGGACAGAAATATCTCAGGTGTTGCTGCATGGTCCAGATTAAATATATTATTTACAGTTTGTAATAAAGTAAATGTATTATTATTTCTCGTCTTGTAATATAAGACTGTAGCTACGTTATAGATTTCCAGTCATCTCTTCCCTCAGAGGGTTGTTAGTCTTTGGATTTCTCTTCCACAGGGACCAGTTATATCTGGGGGTCATTGAATATATTGAAGCACAAGTTTGACAGATATTTTATTGACAATGGAGTTAAGGGTTACGGGGAACAGGTAGGAAAATAGAGTGAAAGCTGAGATGAAGAGGGATTTCTTCACTCGAGGATGTGGTGAAGCTTTGGAATTCTCTATCCCAGAGGAATGTGCAGCCTCAGTCATCAGGTATGTTCAAGCCAAATGTTGCTAGGTTTCTAGATATTGAAGATATCGAGGAATATGGGGATCGTGTGGGAAAATGGTGCTGAGGTAGATCGGCCAAGGATCTCATTGAATGGTTAAGCAGAGTTGGTGGGCCGAATGGCCTACTCTTGCTCCTATTATAATCTCTGTGTCCTGGTCAGGAAGCAGTGAGCTGAGCTGGGATCTGTCAATCAGCCTGAATCGGCCCTTCAGGAGAATTGGGAGGGTGAATATTAGATACAGCAGAATGAGAATGGAGGGAGATTGTGTGGGATGGAGATGTACAGCTTTGGAAGAATGAGAGAAAATTATGTTCCATAAGAACTAGAATTGTCTGTTCTGAATTTTAATAATAATGATCTTGATTGTCACAGGTAGGCTTACATTGCAATGACGTTCCTGTGAATTTCTATCCTGTACTAACTGATGACTTTTGTGAATTTAAAGGATATTGGAAGAGGAGGAATTGTAGACAGAAATTTCAAACATCACGTCTCGATGTGACAAACTCACTCAATACCTCTGACCTGAATATCATTGGCGAGAAGGAGAAATGTTTGTCCAATCTGTCGGCTTCAAAAGATTTTAAACGTGAATGTGACTGGAAAAGCACCAAGACCCACACAACACACACCCGAGTGAGAGAGTTCCAGTGAACTGACTGTAGAAACATCAGTGTGACTGGAAAAGCACCGAGACCCACACAACACACACCCGAGTGAGAGTGTTCCAGTGAACTGACTGTGGAAAGATCTTTAACCAGACACACAACCTGAAAAAACATCACACCATTCACAGTGAGGAGAGACAGTGCACATGTTCTGTGTGTAGACAAGGCTTCCACTGATTGTCCAACCTGGAGAGACACGAGGAGACCCAAAACATGGAGAAACCGTGGAAATGTGGGGACTGTGGGAAGGAATACAGATTCCCATCTGAGCTGGAGATTCATCGACGCAATCACACTGGGGAGAGGCCATTCATCTGCTCTGAGTGTGAGAAGGGATTCATTGATTTATCCACCCTGCGGAAACACCAGCGAGTTCACACTGGGGAGAGGCCATTCACCTGCTCCAAGTGTGGGAAGGGATTCACTCAAGCATCCAACCTGCAGAAACACCAGCAAGTTCACAGTGTGGAGCGGCCATTCACCTGCTCTCAGTGTGGGAAGGGATTCACACGGTTATTCAATCTGCAGACACATCAGCGAATTCACACTGGGGAGAGGCCGTTCACCTGCTCTCAGTGTGGGAAGGGATTTATTGATTTATCCACCCTACAGAAGCATCAGCGAATTCACACTGGGGAGAGGCCATTCATCTGCTCTCTGTGTGGGAAGGGATTCATTGATTCATCCACTCTGCGGAAACATCAGCGAATTCACACTGGGGAGAGGCCATTCACCTGCTCTCAGTGTGGGAAGGGATTCATTGCTTCATCGATCCTGCGGAAACATCAGCGAGTTCACACTGGGGAGAGGCCATTCACCTGCTCTCGGTGTGGGAAGGGATTCATTGATTCATCGATCCTGCGGAAACATCAGCGAGTTCACACTGGGGAGAGGCCATTCACCTGCTCTCACTGTGGGAAGGGATTCGCACAGTTATCCAACCTGCAGACACACCAGCGAGTTCACACTGGGGAGAGGCCATTCAACTGCTCCGTCTGTGGGAATGGATTCACACAGTTATCCAGTCTGCAGACACATCAGCGAGTTCACACTGGGGAAAAGCCATTCACCTGCTCTCAGTGTGGGAAGGGATTCACTTGGTTATCCAGCCTGCGGAGCCATCAGCGAGTTCACACCGAGGAGACGTCAATCACCTGCTCTCAGTGTGGGGAGAGTTTCAGTGATTTATCCAGCCTGCAGACACACCAGCGAGTTCACACTGGGGAGAAGCCATTCACCTGCTCTCAGTGTGGGAAGGGATTTATTGATTCATCCGTCCTGCGGAAACATCAGCGAGTTCACACTGGGGAGAAACCATTCACCTGTTCCCTCTGTGGGAATGGATTCACACAGTTATCCAGTCTGCAGACACACCAGCGAGTTCACACTGGAGAGAGTCCATCGACCTACTCTTAAGTGTGGGAAGAGATTAGATAGAAACATAGAAAATAGGAGCAGGAAGAGGCCATTTGGCCCTTTGCGCCTGCTCTGCCATTCATTATGATCATGGTTTATCATCTAACTTAATAGCTTAATCCCGATTTCCCCTCAACATCCTTTAATCCCCTTTGCCCTCAGTGCTATATTGAACTGTTTCCTGAAAACATACAATGTATTGGCCTCAACTATTTCCTGTGGTAACAAATTCCACAGGCTCACCACTCTCTGGATGAAGAAATGTCTCCTCATCTCTGTCCTAAATTGGGGCAGCACGGTGGCACAGTGGGTTAGCCCTGCTGCCTCACAGCGTCGAGGTCCCAGGTTCGATCCCAGCTCTGGGTCATTGTCCGTGTGGCGTTTGCACATTCTCCCCATGTCTGCGTGGGTTTCGCCCCCACAACCCAAAGATGTGTAGGTTAGGTGGATTGACCACGTTAAATTGCCCCTTAATTTGAAAAAATTAATTGGGTACTCTAAATTTAAAAAACGATCTATGTCCTAAATGGTCTCCCCGTATCCTCAGATTGTGACCTCTGGTTCTCTACACTCCCACCATCGTGAAAGTCTTTCCTACATCTACCCTGTCAAGTCCTGTTAGAATTTTATAGGTTTCAATGAGATCCCCCCCCCCTCATTCTTATCAATGCCAGCAAATACAAACCAAATTGATTCAGTCTCTCATGCAACTGTCCCACCATGCTAGGAATCAGCTTGGAAAACCTGCGCTGCGATCCCTCTGGAGCAAGAACATCCTTCCTCAGATTCAGAGACCAAATCTGCAAACAATATTCTCACCAAGACCCTGCATAATTGCAGCAAGATATCCCCGTTTCTGTACTCTAATCCGCTCGCAATGAAGGCTAGCATATCATTTGTCTTCTTTACCGCCTGCTGTAGCTGCATGCTTACCTTCAGTGACTGGTGTACGAGGATACCCAGGTCTCGTTGCACATTCCCTTCTAATTCATGACCATTCAGATAATAGTCTACTTTCTCGTTTTTGCTACCTAACTGGATAACCTCGCATTTCTCCAAATTATACTACATCTGCCATTCATTTGTCCACTCACTCAACTTGTCCCAATCATACTGAAGGATCTCTGCAGCTCATCCTCCCACGCAACTTGCATCATCTGCAAATTTGGAGATATTGCATTTTGTTCCCTCATCTGAATCGTTAATATATAGGGTGACACAGTGGTTAGCACTGCTCCCTCATGGAGCTGAAGACGAGGGTTCAATCCTGGCCCTGGATCACTGTCCATGTGGAGAGAAGTTCTCCCCCTGTTTGTGTGGGTCTCACCCCGATAAACCAATGATGTGCATGGTACATGAATAGTTTTTGAACCAGTTTTCTGACCATCTCAATACACTACCCCAAATCCCATGTGCTTTAATTTTACACGCTAATCTTTTGTGCGGGACTTTGTCAAAAGCCATCCGAGAGTCCAAATATACCACATCCACTGGCTCCCCCTCATCAACTCTACAAGTTACACCCTTGAAGAATTCAGTAGATTTGTCAAGCATGATTTCCTCTTCATAAATCCATGCTGACTCTGTCCGATCCTGCCACTGGTTTTGAAGTGCTTTGCTTTAAAATCTTTGATAATGGATTCTAAAATTTTCTCCACTGCCGATGTCAGGCTTACTGGTCTATAATTCCCTGTTTTCTCTCTGTATCCTTTTTAAATAGTCGAATTTCACAAACCACCCTCCAATCTGCAGGAATTGTTCCAGGGTCGATAGAATCCTGGAAGATGACCACCAATGCATCCACTATTTCGAGAGCCTGAAGTACTTTGGTCGCAGATTATCAGGACCTGGGGATTTATCAGCCTTCAATCCCATCAATTTCCCCAACAGCATTTTTTTACTAATATTGATCTTCAGTTCCTCCCTCTCACTAAATCCTGCGTTTCCCCAACATTTCTGGTATCTGATTTGTGGCTTCATTTGTGAAGACAGAACCAAAGTATGTATTTATTTGCTCAGCCATTTCTTTGTTCCCTATTATACATTCCCCTGTTTCTGATTGTAAGGAACCTACATTTGTCTTCACCAATCTTTTTCTCTTCACATACCGACAGAAACTTTTACAATCAGTCTAATTTCCTGTTTTATGCCATTCCCAACATCACCACTGCAGTTTGGGGATTTCTTTACTAATTTATTTCCACCTTGGTGTTTCTCAGCTCTACCCATTCAGATTCCACATTATCGGAGCTAATATCCTTCCTCACTATTGCATTAATTTCCTCTTTAACCAGCGCTGCCACTCCACTGCCTTTTCCTTTTTGTTCAGGCCGTTCACCTGCCCTCAATGTGCGAAGGGATTCATCGCTCTTTCTGAGACACCAACAAATTCACAACTGATTACAGGGATTGGATTGTGCTGTTATTGTTTCTGTTCTCAATTACACCCAGGACTGCATTTTGCTCATTCTGTTGGTCAATGGGGATGGTCAGAGGGTTTCTTTCTGCTGGACTGGCTGGTCTCACGGCTTCTCCCCCAGTGGGCTGATTCTCTCTGAGCCTTCTTGCAAATTCCTGGTCTCACATTTCACAAGGATCAAAAAGAGAAAGGGTGTTTGGAGATTAGAAGATGTTTCATTACCATTTCTGTTTGGAAACCCCAAAAATCATGCCACATTGCCATGAACATGGGCTATGGTGGTTACATGGTTCTTTTGTTTAATTTATTTTGGTGCTTCTCACTGAAGAAAACTATCAGGGTGTGAGGGGCAAGTTGTCTGAGGTGCACTGGGAAACTACATTGAATAGTATGGTGGGAGACAGGCAATCATTAATATTTAAGGAATTATTACAGATTTACACTCGGATCGGTTAGCTCAGTTGGCTGGATGGCTGGTTTGTGCTGAGTGACACCAACAGCACAGGTTAAATTCCCATAGCGGCTGAGGTTAGCCATGGTCTGTGTCAGTATTTATGCTCCGCATGAGCCTCCCCCATCAGCCGATACAGACATACATCCCCTCATGTGTGTATCTAGCTTTACGTTTAATGTATTCATGCTGTTCCCTTTTCCACTCGTTGTGGTAACGAGTTCCACATTCTCACCACTCGCTGGGTAAAGAGGTTTCTACTGAAATTCCTGTTGGATTATTGAATCCCTTCATAATCTGAAAGATGTCCATCAGGTCACCCATCAGTCTTATCTTTTCCAGAAAAAAGCAGCCCCAGCCTTTCCTGAGCGTTAAATGCTCTCAGTTCTGTATATTATGAATCTTTGTTGCACCTTATCCAGTGCCTCTATTTCTTTTTTCTAAATGGAGATCACCAATGTTGACAGAGCTCCCAGTGTAGTCTAACCCTGATTCTAAACAAGTTGAACATTTCCTCCGTGCTTTTCAATTCTATCCCCTTAGAATGGAACCCTATATATGGGTCCCACACTTTAGGAAAGATGTGAAATTCTAAGTTAGGGTATAGAGGACATTAACGAGAATGGCACCAGAGATGAGGGACTCCAGTTAGTTGGAGTGACTGGAGCAGCTGAATTTCTCTCCTGAGATCACAGCATCTGGAGGGTGGGGAATGGGGCCATTCAGCCCTTTGAGACCATGCCGGCTCTCTGGAGCAAGCCAGTCTGTCCATTGCCCCATTCCTCGAATCCCTGTGGGTTTATTTCTCACAGTGCCTGTCCAATTTCCCATTGAAATCTTTCCATCATTTCTGCATCTCCAGGGCGGCATGTGGTGCAGTGGATAGCACTGGGACTGCGGTGCTGTGGACCCGGGTTCAAATCCCGGCCCTGGGTTACAGTCCGTGTGGAGTTTGCACATTCTCCCCATGTCTGCGTGGGTTTCACCTCCACAACCCAAAAGATGTGCAGGATAGGTGGATTGGCCACGCTAAATTGCCCCTTGATTAGAAAAAGAAATTGGGTATTCTAAATTTATTTAAAAAAAGAAAAAAAATCTCTGCATCTCTGACCCTCATAGGCAGTAGGTTCCAGGTTGTTACCACTCGCTTTACATATACACAAGGCTCCTGGAGCATAGAGGAGTCTATTTGGCCCATTTTTCCCATGCCAGCTCTTTGTACAGCGACCCATTTAATCCCAGAGTTCGACGATTTTGTTTTCTTTTTCAGAATGCATCATATTCCCTTTTGGAAGTTACAGTCCAATCCGATTCCAGCACCATTTATGGACAGTGCATTACAAATCACAACAACTCGCTGTGTTTTTTTTTTAGAACAGTACAGCACAGAACAGGCCCTTCGGCCCTCGATGTTGTGCCGAGCCATGATCACCCTACTCAAACCCACGTATCCACCCTATACCCGTAACCCAACAACCGCCCCCTTAACCTTACTTTATAGGACACTACGGGCAATTTAGCATGGCCAATCCACCTAACCCGCACATCTTTGGACTGTGGGAGGAAACCGGAGCACCCGGAGGAAACCCACGCACACACGGGGAGGACGTGCAGACTCCGCACAGACAGTGACCCAGCCGGGAATCGAACCTGGGACCCTGGAGCTGTGAAGCATTTATGCTAACCACCATGCTACCATGCTGCCCTTGTTTTACAACAAATAATTGCATATGGTGTGTCTGGAATTTCACGGAGTATTTAAAATGGTGTCAACACCATGGTTATTACACAAAATTAAGACTCCAAACTTTATCAATGATTCTAGTGAAGTCACTTGAGTGTAATACATCCTAATTTGCGAACAATTAGAACAAATGTACATTTCTGTAAAACCTCACTCCCATTTGACCTTCTAAAGTGTTTTAAAGCCAATGGAGTACTTTTGAAACATATTCACTGTTGTAATGTAGGAAGCTGTAAGTACGCATGTGTGATCACATTTAGTTTTAAAATTGTTATTTTCATAGTGTATTCACTGTCATTAGTAACAAGGTCAAGGAAGCCCTTTGATACCTCGAACATGTGGCTTCCTGCAGCCATTTCACCTTCTGTACCTTTTCTATATTAGCTATGTATTGATTTCATCGCAAAAAAACAATAATTAAATTAATGATTATTCAGTCGTGAACATTGATCATCATTAGTGAATTGGTGTATTGGGTAATTATATTGTAAAGACTAGATCTTTATTTTAAAAAATAATACGATCAACCAAAATGTTTCCAGAAACTGCAGAGCTATCAGAATTTGTTTAAAAAAATAAATAAATTTATAATTTTGTGAAGTTACAAGACATCATATTCTGCCAAGACTGTGTGGGCCAGGCAGTGGAGTAATGGTATTGTTACTGGGCTAGTAATCCAGAGACCCAGGTTAATGCTCTGGGGATCTGGGATCGAATCTGCCTGTGACAGATATTGAAATTGAATAAAAGTCTCAAATTCAAAGGTAATGATGACATTGTGGATTGTTGTAAAAACCCGCCTGGTTCACAAATGTCCTTTTGGAAATCTGCTCTCCTTATGTGGCCTAGCCTACACATGACTCCAGATCCACAGCAATGTTGTGGTTGACTTGAACGTGTCTCCTGAAATAGCCTCACAAGACACGCAGTTCAGGGGCAATTTGAATGAGCAGTAAATGCTGGCCCAGCCAGTGACCCCCAACTCTCATGAATGAATAATTTTTAAGGCGGCTCATTGTTCAATCTGAAGACGAGTAAGAAACTGTCTCTTGGTTAGATTTGATTTATTGTCACGTGTATCGAGGTACAGTGAACAGTATTGTTCTGCATACAGTCCAGACAGATTGTTCCATACATGAAAAAACAAAGTGCGGATCTTGGCAGTTTGCTCAGTTTACAAAAGAATTTAATGACTTTGTAGACGTAGTTTATATTTTAATCACCACCCAAAACAAATTGAACATAGAACAGTCGAATGGTAATGTGTCCTCAAATAGACAGACATGAATTGGGGGAAATGGCAGAGATTTAACTGAACCATATTTTTGAAAAATTCGGCCTTCATGATGGAGAAACAGGAAAAGCCACTGAGGGAGATGAGAAAATCCAGGCTCAGTGCGGATTTGCTGTCACCCCTCCTTTCTTATACATGAACGGGATTTCGGCTGCAGAACGTTTCACACCAAAACACGGGTCAAATATAAGCGACAGATAATTCTCAATTCACTCCCATTTAACTATGTTTGACATTGTTCAAAAGCTGGGGGGGCAATTTAGCGTGGCCAATCCACCTAACTTGCACATCTTTGGGTTGTGGGGGAAACCCATGCAGACACGTGGAGAATGTGCAAACTCCACACTGACAGTAACCCAGGGCTGGGATACAAACCCAGGTCCTCAGCGCCGTGAGGCTGCAATGCTAACAACTGTGTCAAATGCCACCCTAAATCCTTCCTATATATGGTGTGGCGATGCTGGCGTCGGACTGGGGTAGGCACGGAAAGGAGTCTTCCAACACCAGGTTAAAGTCCAACAGGCTTGGAATCACTACCTTTCGGAGCACAGCTCCTTCCACAGGTAAATGAAGAGGTGGGTTCCACAAACACATATATAGAAAAATTCAATGATGTGAGATGGTACTTTGAATGCGAGTCTTTGCAGGTAATTAAGTCTTTACAGGTCCATACGGTGCGACTGGAGAGAGGGATAATCACAGGTTAAAGAGGGGTGAATTGTCTCAAGCCAGGACAGTTGGTAGGATTTCCTGAGAACAGGACAGATAGTGGGGGGGTGAATGTAATGCGACATGAATCCAAGGTCCCGGCTGCGGCCATAGTCATGTGTGCGGAACTTGGCTATCAGTTTCTGCTCAGCGATTCTGCATTGCCATGCGTCCTGAAGGCTGTCTTGAAGAACGCTTACTCGAAGATCAGAGGCTGATTGCCTTTGACTGCTGAAGTGTTCCCCGATTGGAAGAGAACATTCCTGCCTGCCGATTGTCGTGCAGTGGTTTAGCTCAGTGGGCTAGACAGCTGGTTTGTGATGCAGAACAAGGCCAGCAGCGTGGGTTCAATTCCTGTACCAGCTTACCCAAACAGGCGCCAGAATGTGGCAACTAGGGGATTTTCACAGTAACTTCATTCAGCGTCTGCATGGTCTCGCCAACGTACCATGCCTCGG
Organism: Scyliorhinus canicula; assembly: GCF_902713615.1. NCBI lineage: Eukaryota > Metazoa > Chordata > Chondrichthyes > Carcharhiniformes > Scyliorhinidae > Scyliorhinus > Scyliorhinus canicula. Next base: position 1,656,899 of record NW_024055461.1, read on the forward strand.
CATATCCTTTCCTGCAGCGTATGAGGTTGACAACGTTGGCCGAGTCACCACGAGTATGTACCGCGTATCCGGTGGGTGGTGTTCCCGCGTGTAATGGTGGTACCCATGTTGATGAGCGGGCACATCTTGCAGAGGTTGCCATGGCAGGGTTGTGTGGTGTCGTGGTCGCTGTTCTCCTGAAGGCTGGGTAATTTACAATGGTCTGTTCGAAGTTGCGTGGTTGTTTGAAGGCACGTAGTGGGGGTGTGGGGATGGCTTTGGCAAGATGTTCATTTTCATCAATGATGTGTTGAAGGCTGCGAAGGTGATGTCATAGTTTTTCCACTCCAGGGAATTCATCAGGCAAATGAGGCTCTGGGAGTTCTTCCACAGACCCCAGGATGCCTACAGCGAACCCAATGAGACAACCAGTGAAACGGAACAGCAGACCGAGAGATCTGTGGAAGATCCAGCCAGCAGGAAGGACTGGAAAACCCGACCCATTGAACCAATCCAACCAGCTGATTCTGCTGCTCCTCTTGCACGAAACCACTCAGTAAAACTGCCTCGAAAGTCCTTTTTTGTCCAAATTCTGAACTCACATCTTTCTCCTCTTTTCCTGCTATCTCCCATCATGCTCTATCAGAGCTCGTCTTGTCTCTGATACTTACCCTTTGCTCCTTTGGCTCGATTCTCATTAAACTGTTGAACATCCAACTTCCACATGTTTCCACGGTGTCTCCATGGTGTCAGTGTCTTTATGCATTTCCTCTTTAGACAATCAAGTGAAGCTCCGTCCTCACACAGAACACGTGTATGGTTTCTTCCCTTAGTGAATGGTGTGGTGTTATTTCGGGCTGTAACTGGTTAAAGCGCTTTCCACAGTCCGTCCACTGGAACACACTCACTCAGGTGCGTGTGTGTCTTGGTGCTTTTCTAGTCACACGTATGTTTGAAATATTTTCCCACAAACAGAACAAACATTTTTCATTCCACATTCATAGTCTGAGGACATTCAGGTCCTGATTAATTAAGTGATACTGCCGGATCTTAATGTGATATTTGGTTTGTTTCCTGTCTGAAAATCCTCTCCTAATGTCCTGGAAAAGGAGTTTACAAAGGCCACACTATCAGTACAAGATAGAAATTCAGAGCAGACAATTCCAGTTTCTGGGGAACAGTTTTTCTCTCTTCTTTCGCCAAATCTGTAAATCTCCATTCCACACACTCTCCCTCCTCCCTGGGGCTGAAAACCAAATAAAGTATTAGATCATTATTTTTGTACCTTTTTACCAAAGTTATATAATTAGAGGTAAGAATATGCTTTATAAGTCACTTCATTCCTGTACCAGCCTCCCCGAACAGGCGCTGGAATGTGGCAACTAGGGGCTTTTCACAGTAACTTCATTTGAAGCCTACTTGTGACAATAAGCAATTTTCATTTTCACTTCATTTCATTCATGACTTGTGACAGACTTTAATCTGAATCATCCTGACTGAGCAGACAGAATAACAAATGTTAACCTTGTGTCCAGAACTGACTGTGTGGAGATTTGATGAGCAATTGCAAAGGTTGTTTCTCCAAATCTTCCAGGGTTTCCTTTGTTTAACCTCTCCCTCTTGAACTAAGTTATACCAGATATCAGACTCAGGGCCCATTCTGGTTCTCTTCCTGTTGACTAAATAACTTCAATCAAATATGGAGAAGACTGAATCCACTGTTCGGTCCCTGCTCCAATCTCCATTCCTGACATACCGACTCTATCCCTCTCCCTGGCAACAGTCTGAGACTTAGCCAGTCTCTTTGTAAACTTGGTTTCACATTTGATCCCAATATGAGCTTCTGACCTCATAGAATGTACAGTGCGGAAGGCCATTCGGCCCGTTGAACTGCACTGGCCCTTGGAAAGAGCACCCTAGCTAAGCCCACACCTCCACTTATCCCTGTAACCCCCTAACCTTTTTAGATACTAAGGCAATTTACCATCTTCACCTCCCGATTCGACAATTCCATTACACACCTGGCTGCTCTCCCAGTCTACCTCTGGAAACTTAAAGCCATCCAAAAGCCTGCGATCCATGTCTTAATTCACAGCAAGTTCCTTTCCCCTATGATCCCTGTGCTCCGATACGTGCATTCGCTCCCAGTCAATTCTCACCCTTGTTTTCAAATCCCTCCATGGACTTGTCTCTTCCTGTGTCTGTCATCTCCTCCAGCTCCACAACCCCCTGAGATATCTGCACAGCTCTGATCCTGGACTCTTGCACACCCCCATTCTAATTACTCCGCCATAGTTTTCAGTTCCCTCGGCCCCAAGCACTGAATTCCCTCCTTGAACCTCCCTGTCTCCACCTCACTTACCTCCTTTCAGACTCTTTAAAACTCACCTCTTTGACCAAGTTTTTGGTCACCTGCCCTAATATCTCCTTTTGTGTCTGGGTGTCTAACGTTGTTTATGATGTTCCTGTGAAGTTGACTGGGATGATTTATGATGTTAAAGGTGTTATATAAATAGAAGTTGTTGTTGTTGACTGTAACCCTGACCTCCTGTTTTACAATATCCCATTGGTTTCAGAACAAACTCTATCTCTGATGTTTTGCCCCCTGCGTGTTTGCAGCCTCTACAAAGACGGTGGCCGTTAACTCAGGCCTGTCACCGGGAGCAGGCCGCAGCTGTCCCCTCGCTCGATGCAAACCCGGGCCCGGAAACTTCTTATTGGGGTTTGGAGCCTCCACCGGGTTTCAGTGAAACCTGCCACTTCGCGGCTCTGCCAGAGACCTGCTCCTTTTGCGGCCTGGTGGAGACCGTGGAGCACGTTTATGTTGTCTGTCCCAGGCTGCACACCCTCTTGGATTTCTCGACGTTGTTGTTGAGGTTTTATTTGCACTTCAGCCCCACGCTCCTGATCTACAGACATCCGGTGTGGCGAGGGGTGGGGAAGGCGGAGGACGGCCTCGTGAACCTGCTCCTGGACATGGCCAAATTAGCCATTTATCGTTCCAGGCAGCGGGCGAGCGAGGGGGTCGTCCAGCCCGACTGTCTGCCCCTCTTCGTGCCTCGTTCGCGGCCGGCTGTCCCTGGAGAGGGAGCATGCGGTGTCCACGGGCACACTGGAAGATTTCCGTGCTCGGTGGGCGCCACAGGGGTTAAATTGCCTTATCTACCCCGATTTTCAGACTCTAATTTCACAGGTTTTAGATAAGTTTCTGATCCCTTTCTTGTTCCATTTGGGTTGTGCTCCACTCGCTGTTTTAGCAGCACCCCCTTCTTTTGTTTTATCCATTATTTACTTTATTTTCTTTTGCTGAGTTATTTTCACACCCAGCATCATGCTAAGGCAGATGCTGGCTTAATCCTGCATATGAACATAAATGTGTAGGTCTCAAAACTCACAAAATCATTTTTAAAAAACGAACATCAACATCAGACATAAACGAAAGTAGTGAAGCCACAAAACAGCTTCAGTGAAACCTCCCGGCCGAGTCCAGCATGGGCACTGCGCATGCCCGAACTCACAATGCCGTGGGAATGATTGACGGCAGCTCTGATCCAATAGGAAGAGAGGGGTGGGCCTGGAGGACCGAGTGGTTTGAGCGGGTCCTCCAACCAATCGGAGTGATTGAGGGGCGGGGTCTGAGCCCGGTCTCCCACGTGAGGTGGAGCATGCGCTGTGCCGAGGACGGTTCAGGATTCAGGCGGTGGGCTGGAGATTCCTGGTCAGATCCCGCTCGGTGAGTCATGAGGGAGGGATGGAGCCGGCGGATGGGTCGGGAGGCTTCATAAACACTCCGTGTCACCCCGAATACGAATCTCGGATTTGCAGTTGAACCGGCGAAAGGTGCTCGGGCTTTTCACCGAGATAGGGCCGGGTGGCCTGGCGCATGCGTACGGAGCGAGAGTCCCGGCTTTGCTCCGCCTCCCATTCACTCTGATTGGCTGGAGGACCAGCCGCTCCCGGTTAGTCCTCCAGCACCGCCCCCTGAGTTGGAGCAAACCCTTCAGCTTCATCCAACAGATAGCCATGATGTGGAGATGCCGGCGTTGGACTGGGGTGAGCACAGTAAGAAGTCTTACAACACCAGGTTAAAGTCCAACAGGTTTGTTTCAAACACGAGCTTTCGGAGCACGGCTCCTTCTTCAGGTGAATGGAAAGGCTTGTTCCAGAAATGTTTATATAGACACAGTCAGAGATGCCCCGGAATGCGAGCACCTGCAGGCAATCAAATCATCAAAGATGCAGAGAGAGAGGTAACTCCAGGTTAAAGAGGTGTGAATTGTCCCAAGCCAGTTCAGTCGGTAGGCCTCTGCAAGTCCAGGCTTGTTGGTGGGGGCCGAATGTAATGCGACATGAATCCCAGATCCCGGTGAGACATCACTGAAACGACTACACGATGACATCAATAAGTTCCATCCCACCATCAAACTCACCATGGACTATTCTCCAAATTCAGTTCCATTCTTGGACACACTCGTCTCCATCAAGGACGGTCACCTCAGCACCTCGCTTTACCGCAAGCCCACAGATAATCTCACGATGCTCCACTTCTCCAGCTTTCACCCGAAACACATTAAAGAAGCCATCCCCTATGGACAAGCCCTCCGTATACACAGGATCTGCTCAGACAAGGAGGAGCGCAACAGACACCTACAGATGCTGAAAGATGCCCTCGTACGAACGGGATATGGCGCTCGACTCATTGATCGACAGTTCCACCGCGCCACAGCAAAAAACCGCACCGACCTCCTCAGAAGACAAACACGGGACACCACTGACAGAGTACCCTTCGTCGTCCAGTACTTTCCTGGGGCGGAGAAACTACGACATCTTCTTCGCAGCCTCCAACACATCATCAGCGAGGATGGACATCTTGCCAAGGTCATCCCCACACCCCCACTACTGGCCTTCAAACAACCGCGCAACCTCAAACAAACCATTGTTTGCAGCAAATTACCCAGCCTTCAGAACAGCAACCACAACACCACAAAACCCTGCCAGGGTAATCTCTGCAAGACATGCCAGATCATCGACATGGACACCACCATTACACGTGGAAACACCACCCACCAGGTACGCGGCGCATACTCGTGCGACTCGACCAATGTAGTCTACCTCATACGCTGCAGGAAAGGATGTCCCGAAGCGTGGTACATTGGCGAGACCATGCAGACACTGCGACAACGAATAAACGGGCATCGTGCGACTATCAACAGGCAGGACTGTTCCCTTCCAGTTGGGGAACACTTCAGCAGTCAAGGACATTCAGCCTCTGATCTCCGGGTCAGCATTCTACAAGGAGGCCTTCAGGAGACGCGACAACGCAAAATTGCTGAGCAAAAACTTATAGCTAAGTTCCGCACGCATGAATGCGGACTCAACCGGGATCTGGGATTCATGTCGCATTACATTCGGCCCCCACCAACAAGCCTGGACTTGCAGAGGCCTACCGACTGAACTGGCTTGGGACAATTCACACCTCTTTAACCTGGAGTTACCTCTCTCTCTGCATCTTTGATGATTTGATTGCCTGCAGGTGCTCGCATTCCGGGGCATCTCTGACTGTGTCTATATAAACATTTCTGGAACAAGCCTTTCCATTCACCTGAAGAAGGAGCCGTGCTCCGAAAGCTCGTGTTTGAAACAAGCCTGTTGGACTTTAACCTGGTGTTGTAAGACTTCTTACTGTGTCCAACAGATAGAACATAGAAACATACAGAACAGAATAGGCCCTTCGGCCCACGATGCTGTGCCCAACCTTTGTCCTAGATTATCATAGAATTTACAGTGCAGAAGGAGGCCACGCGGCCCATCGAGTCTGCACCGGCTCTTGGAAAGAGCACCCTACCCGAGGTTAACACCTCCACCCAACCCCATAACGCAGTAACCACACCCAACAGTAAGGGCAATTTTTGACACTTAAGGGCAATTTATCATGGCCAATCCACTGAACCTGCACATCTTTGGACTGTGGGAGGAAACCAGAGCACCCGGAGGAAACCCACGCACGCACGCACGCACGGGGAGAATGTGCAGACTCCGCACAGACAGTGACCCAAGCCAGGAATCGAAGCTGGGACCCTAGAGCTGTGAAGCAATTGTGCTATCCACAATGCTACTGTGCTGCCCTTAAGAAGAAATTAATCTACACTTCATTATTCTACCATAATCCATGTACCTCTCCAATAGCCGCTTGAAGGTCCCTAATGTTTCCGACTCAACTACTTCCACAGGCAGTGCATTCCATGCCCCCACTACTCTCTGGGTAAAGAACCTACCTCTGACATCCCCCCTATATCTTCCACCATTCACCTTAAATTTATGTCCCCTTGTAATGGTTTGTTCCACCCGGGGAAAAAGTCTCTGACTGTCTACTCTATCTCTTCCCCTGATCATCTTATAAACCTCTATCAAATCATCCCTCATCCTTCTCCGTTCCAATGAGAAAAAGCCTAGCACCCTCAACCTTTCCTCATAAGACCTACTCTCCATTCCAGGCAACATCCTGGTAAATCTCCCTTGCACCTTTTCCAAAGCTTCTACATCCCTCGTAAAATGAGGTGACCAGAACTGCACATAATACTCCAAATGTGGCCTTACCAAGGTTTTGTACAGCTGCATCATCACCCCACAGCTCTTAAATTCAATCCCTCTGCTAATGAACGCTAGCACACCATAGGCCTTCTTTACAGCTCCATCCACTTGAATGGCAACTTTCAAAGATCTATGAACATAAACCCCAAGATCTCTCTGTTCCTCCACAGTGCCAAGAACCCTTCCGTTAACCCTGTATTCCGCATTCATATTTGTCCTTCCAAAATGGACAACCTCACACTTGTCAGTTAAAGTCCAACAGTTTCAAATCACTAGCTTTCGGAGCACTGCTCCTTCCTCAGGTGAATGAAGAGGTATGTTCTAGAAACATATATATAGTCAAAGATGGAAACAATGCTTTGAATGCGAGCATTTGCAGGTAATTAAGTCTTACAGAGACAGGGGTATAGCCTATTTTGCGGGCTACTTGAATAAATGTACATTTCTATATATGGCCTCACGGTAGCATGGTGGTTAGCATCAATGCTTCACAGCTCCAGGGTCCCATGTTCGATTCCCGGCTGGGTCACTGTCTGTGTGGAGTCTGCACGTCCTCCCCGTGTGTGCGTGGGTTTGCTCCGGTTTCCTCCCACAGGCCAAAGATGTGCGGGTTAGGTGGATTGGCCATGCTAAATTGCCCGTAGTGTAAGGTTAATGGGGGGATTGTTGGGTTACGGGTATACGGGTTACGTGGGTTTAAGTAGGGTGATCATTGCTCGGCACAACATCGAGGGCCGAAGGGCCTGTTCTGTGCTGTACTGTTCTATGTTCTATAAAACCTTGCACTGCCACTGGACCCTCTGAAGTCTTTTAAAGCCAATGAAGTACTTTTGAAACATATTCACTGATGTAATGTAAGAAGCTGTAAGTACGCATGTGTAATCACATTTAGTTTTAAAATTGTTATTTTCATAGTGTATTCACTGTCATTGGTAACAAGGTCAAGGAAGCCCTTTTATACCTCTAACACGTGGCTTCCTGCAGCCATTTCCCCTTCTGTACCTTTTCTATATTAACCATGTATTGATTTCATACCATAAAACAATAATTACATTGATGATTATTCAGTGGTGAACATTAATTATCATTAGTGAATTGGTGTATTCGGTAATTATATTGCAAAGGCTAGATCTTTATTTTTAAAAATAACACCTTCAACCAAAATGTTTCCAGAAACTGCAGAGATATCAGAATTTGATTGAAAAAGTAAATTACTCCATAATTTTGTGAAGTTACTGGACATCATATTCTGCCAAGACTGTGTGGGCCAGGCAGTAGAGTAATGGTATTGTTACTGGGCTAGTGATCCAGAGACCCAGATTAATGATCTGGGATCGAATCTGCCTATGATAGATATTGAAATTGAATAAAAGTCTCAAAGTATAAGTCTAATGGTGACATTGTCGATTGTTGTAAAAACCCGTCGTGTCCTTCAGGAAATCTGCTCTCCTTACGTGGTCTGGCCTACACATTACTCCAGATCCACAGCAATGTCATGGTTGATTTGTAAGTGCCCCCTGAAATAGCCTCACAAGACACGCAGTTCAAGGGTAATTGGAATGAGCAGTAAATGCTGGTCCAGCCAGTGACGCCCACCTCCCATGATTGAAGAATTTTGAAGAAGGCTCAGTGAGGTACAGTGAATAGTATTTTTTCCATATAAATTTAGAGTACTGCTCCAATAAAGCTCAAAGGAAACTTGAGAAACAGAACCTCATCCTTGATCAGGCAATTTATCTTTTATTTGTATAAATTTAGAGTACCCGATTATTTTTTTTCCAAATTAAGGGGCCATTTAACATGGCCAATCCGCCTAACGTGCACAATTTTGTGTTGTGGGGTTGAAATCCATGCAGACATGGGGAAATGTGCAAACTCCACACGGACAGTGATCCAGGGCCGGGATTCAAACCCGAGTCCTCGGTCCCGCAGTCCCAGTGCTAACCACTGCGCCATATGGTGCCCTGTATTCATTAAAAATTACTGTATTAATTAGCTAAAAGTCTGCAACAGATGATTAAATAAGTGGTGATCATTAATTGAGTTACAATTAGTGAAACAATTTTTTTAATGCATTGGACGTGGGCGTCGCAGGCTGTGCCAGCATTTATTACCTATCCCTAATTGCCCTTGAGGGCTGGTAAGAGTCAACCACATTGATATGGGTCTGGTGTCACATGTTGACTAGACTGGATAAGGACGGCAGATTTCCCTCCCGAAAATGCATTAGTGAACCAGCTGGTTTCATAGACATTTAATTCCAGAAATGTTATTGAGTTTAAATTCCATCAGCTGTGGTAGTAGGATTCAAACCCGGGTCCCCAGATCATTATCCTGGGTTTATGGATGACTAGTCCAGCCACAATACCACTACACCACTGCCTCCTCACTGCGTAACTGGTTAAAGCTCTTTCCACAGTCAGTTCACTGGAACACACTCACTCGGGTGTGTGTTGTGTAGGTCTCAGTGCTTTTCCAGCCACACTGATGTTTCCACAGTCAGTTCACTGGAACTCTCTCACTCGGGAGTGTGTTGTGTGGGTCTCAGTGCTTTTCCAGCCACACTGATGTTTCCACAGTCAGTTCACTGGAACTCTCTCACTCGGGTGTGTGTTGTGTGAGTCTCGGGCTTTTCCAGTCACACTGATGTTTGAAATCTTTTCTCATTGAGAACAGAGAAACGTTTCACCTGCCACATTCGAAGGATGATATTTAGGGCCTGATGAATCAACTGACTTCTGTCCGAACTTGATGCAATATTTAGTCTCAATTTACCGAATACAAACCTTCTATTGTCCCGTAAAAAGAGTTTACAAAACTACGGTACTGAGGACCCGGGTTTGAAACCCGGCCCTGGGTCAATGTCCGTATGGAGGTTCTGTTACTCGAGTTTCCTTTGAGCTTTACTAGAGCAGTGCAGGAGGCTGTGGACAGAGTGGGAGTGGGGCAGGGAATTAAAATATTAAAATGATCAGAAGCTCAGGATTATGTTTGCAGACTGAATGGTGATGTTCCACAGTTACCCAATCCAGATTTAATCTCAGTGTAGGGAAGACCAAATCGGGAGCAGTGAATACACAACACTGGATGGCAAGAAGTACAAATAAATCACGGTCACCTGGAAAGTGTGTTTGGAATCCTGGAATATGGGAAGGAAGGCGATGAACTGGTGGTTGTTCCATCTGTTGTTTCTGCATGGAAATGGTTTACAGTGATGTTCATAATAACACATGAAATGGAAGCTGGGGGAGCCTAGATGGCTCCTCGAGCCACTGCATTTCTTGCTGGCTGTAACCTGCCCGTTCAGGCATCATTCTGATATACTTTCCTGTATCTTCCCCAGTCCTTCCAGATCCATTTTATGATATGGATACATTAGCTCAACAATCCTGTGAACTAATTTAGTCTGGCCCAGTGTCACCGAGCTGAAATCCAGTCTTTCTCTGACACATTATTCTTAATGCCATAACTGACAGGTTAAGAGTTTAGCAGTAAGTGGAAGAGGCAAGTTTGTAGATGCTCTGCAGAGTTACAGACTGGCTCGTTGGATCTTGTTCTGTCCCATCTTACATTCAGCTAACAGTAAAATGACTAAAATGCTGCAACATACAGGCATTTGTGGACAACAGTGAGTTTGCTGCTCAGATTAGTTAAAGTCTCCATATTGTAAAATGGATCTCGAAGGACTGGAGAAGATGCAGGAAAAGATATTTGAATTATGCCTGAACTGGCAGGTTATACCCAGCAAGAAAGATTGGATAGGGCATCACCTTTTCTTTGGAAAAGGGAATGAAGGATAGCCTGATCCTGCAAGATTATGAAAAGGTTTGATATGCTAGACAAGTGGAAGATGTTTCCACTGGATAAGAATAAATATGAGTTAGTCATTAATTAATTAAGTGCAGTTCAGAGGGAGATCACTCATACACTTCATGTGTGCAAAGAAATGGAGCCGGTGGGTAGCCGGAGAGTAATAGAAGCTGCGGAGTGACTTGGGGAGGCTTCAGAAAAACCCTGTGGAGGCTTCAACTCCCGAGTAAAATGTTAACGGTCCCGTCTCAAACAGCACCGAACAGAGTGAGAGCTGAGCGGTGACAGGCCCGGGTTACCGGCTGCCACCTTTACAGAGGACAAGGTGCCACAGGGCACATGTGCTGCGTGCCCGGACCGGTTGCCAACTTTCCCAGATTGACTGACTTGAGTCTCCAGGGTTTGATTTTATTCATTTGTGGGAGTCACTGGCTGGGCCAACATTTATTGCCCATCCCTAATTTCCCTCAAACTGAGTGGCTGGCTCGGCCATCTCGGAGGGCATTTAAAGAGTCAACCACATTGCTGTGGTTTGGAATCGTGTCTGTGTGACCAGGTAAGGATGGCAGATTTTCTTTTCTATTCATTCACGGGATGTGGGAGTCGCTGGCTGGGCCAGCATTCACTGCCCAGCCCTAATTACCCTTGAACTGAGTGTATCTCAGAGGGCATTTTAAGAGTCAACAAGCTGACTGTGGATCTGGAGTCACGTGTCGGGCACACCAGGTAAGGATAGAAGATTTCCTTCACTGTAGGACATCAGCGAACTAGGTGGCTCTTTGCAACAACCAGCAATGGTTTCATGGTCACCACTGGACTTTCAATGAATTCAAAATTTTACTTTCTGGCTTGGTGAGATTCATGTCTGGGAAATCATTAGGACAGTAAAGAAGATTTTTTTTTGTAATTTTCTTTTAACATTTCTCTTAAGCGGATATAAAAATATTGAAAACGGGATAAAGGTTGATTGGCTGACAGTCAATCACTGTCCTGTAAGGTAATGAGTCCTTTTGCTTCCCAATTGGCCGAGGAAGGCAGTGTGTCACAAGGATGGATGTATTGACCGATTAATGGCTGGAGGATGGGGGCAGGTCATGTGATCAAACCTCCAGGAATACATTTAATCAAATTTGGCGAGGAGAGAATGTTGTGAATTTCTATCCTAAACTGACAGTGAGGTTTCTGTAAATTTACAGGATACTGGAAGTGGAGGTTTAACAGACGGGAAACACAAACCAAACGTCACATTGCGATCTGACAGAGTCACTCGATTCATCAGAACCTGAATTTCAGCAGCATCTGGGTGTGGAAGGTAAAAGGTTTGTCTGTTCTGTCTGTGAGGGAAGATTTAAGGTCTCAGTGTGACTGGAAAAGCCCCGAGATTCACAAACCCTGGTTAGACCAAACCTGGAGAACTGTGTTCAGTTCTGGGCAACAAACCTGAGGAAGGATAGAATGGCCTCGGAGGGAGTGCAGCACAGATTTACCTGAGTGATATCTGAACCTCCCGGGGATAAATTACAAAACGAGATTACACAAAAGAGTCAGAGACATGATGACACAGAGAATGGCATTCGGCCCATTGAATCCATGCTAGCTCTCTGGAGCAATCCAGTCAGTGCCATTCTCCTGCTCCATCCCTGTCTCCTCGCAGGTTTATTTCCCTCAAATCCAATTTCCTTTTGAAATCAAATGATTCATTGTGACTATTTTCAAACTCTCTCACAGGCAAAAAGTTTCAGGTCATTGCCGCTCGCTGTGTAAAAGCATATATCTCCTATTACCTCATATCTCCTGTACCTTTTACATACAAACTAGGAACAGGCCACTCGGCCCCTCAAGCCTGATCAGCATTCAATAAGATTGCGGCTGATCTCATTCTAACCTCAATTTATAACCTCAACATTCTAACCTCAACTGAGGGGCTGTTTAGCACAGGGCTAAATCGCTGGCTTTGAAAGCAGACCAAGGCAGGCCAGCAGCATGGTTCGATTCCCATAACAGCCTCCCCGAACAGGCGCAGGTATGTGGTGACTAGGGGCTTTTCACAGTAACTTCATTGAAGCCTACTCGTGACAATAAGTGATTTTCACTTCATTTTTTTTCATTTCCACTCCACTTTCCTGCCGACCCCGATAACCTTTCACCCCCTTGCCCATCAAGAATCTATCCAGCTCTGCCTTAAACATATTCAAGGACTTTGCTTCCACTGCCTTTTAAGAAGTCTTACAACACCAGGTTTAAAGTCCAACAGGTTTGTTTCAAACCTGTTGAACTTTAACCTGTTGTTGCAAGACTTCTAACTGTGCTCACCCCAGTCCAACGTTGTCATCTCCACATCATGACTGCCTTTTAAGGATGCAAGTTCCAAATTCTTACAACCCTCAAGAGAATAAAAAATCCACCTCTCCATCTGAAATGGGGGCCCCTTATTTTGCAACAGTGTCCCCCTTGTTCCAGATTCTCCCACAAGAGGAAACATCCTCTCCACATTGACCCTGTCAATACCCATCAGGATCTTTTATAGTTCAATCCAGGTTTTACCCAAAACTTTTAATCTGTGTTCCGACTGCTTGTACGATCAATGAATGGAAACAGTTTCTTTGCCCACCTGAATGAAATCTTGACAATCTTGAGTCCCTAAATCAAATCTCTCCTCAACATCCTTTGCTGGAACCATTCTGGTAAATCTCCTCTGCATCTTCTCCAAGAACCTTCACTTCCTTCCTTTTTTTTAAATTTTAGAGTATCCAATTCATTTTTTTCCAATTAAGGGGCAATTCAGCGTGGCCAATCCACCTAGCCTGTACATCTTTAGGTTGTGGGTGCAAAACCCACACAAACACAGGGAGAATGTGCAAACTTTACACGGACAGTGACCTGGAGCTGGGATCGAACCTGGGACTTCGGCGCCGTGAGGCAGCAGGGCTAACTTTCTGCACCAATGTGCTGCCCACTTCACATCCTTCCTGAAGCATGGTGACCCGAGCTTCATAGAATTCCTACAGTGCAGAATCATAGAATTCACAGTGCAGAAGGAGGCATTTCAGCCCATCAGGTCTGCACTGGCCCTTGCAGAGAACCCTCCTTCAACTTAAGCCCACGCCTCCACACTGTCCCCGGAACCCAGTGACCCCAACTAACCTTTGGACACTAAGGGACAATTTAGCTTGGTCAATCCACCTAACCTCCACATCTTGGGACTGTGGGAGGAAACCCGAGCAGATATGGGGAGAAAGTGCAAACTCCAGACATAGTCACTGAGACTCGAATTGTACCCGGGACCATGGAGCTGTGAGGCAGAAGAGCTAACCACTATGCCACCAGAAGCACAGTTTCAGCATCAATATTTCAGTTTCTGAAGCTCAAGGTCGAATATACTTTGCCAACTACTGTCTCAATATGTCTTGTAGACATACAAAATCCCTCTTCACCTCTTTCTCCTCCCAAAGAGGCCAGTAGGGTGTTTATAACAATCCAGCAGTTTTCATGGTCACTTTGTCCCAGTGCCGGCCCCACAAATGACCAGAATCATTCAGCAATTTCACAACCTGCCTTTGTGTTTTTGTGGGGTCTCTCTCATTCCCTATTTTCTGTTTTTAAATCAGTTTCACAGGGTGTTCGAAGGGGAGGCTTCAAAGACCAGAAACTCAAACCAAGCATCACGTCAGGATATGACAGAGTCCTCAATTTATCATATCCTGAATATCAGCGGATTTTGAACATGGAAGGAACAAGCATCATTGACAGTGGGGAGAAACCTTACTTGATTTGTGTGTGTGGACGAGGATTCGCTCTGTCATCAGGCCTCACAGGCCACAAATGCAGTCACACTGAGGGGAAACCACGGAAATGTGCGGACTGTGGGAAAGGATTCATTTCCCCATCCAAGCTGGAAGCCCATCGACGTAGTCACACTGGAGAGAGACCATTCACCTGCTCCAGGTGTGGGAAGGGATTCATTGTTTCATCGGCTCTGCAAAATCACCAGCGAATTCACACTGGGGAGAGACCGTTCGCCTGCTCCACGTGTGGGAAGAGATTCACCCAATCATCCACTCTGTCCACACACCAGCGAATTCACACTGGAGAGAGACCGTTCACCTGCTCAGATTGTGGGAAGGAATTCACTCGTTCATCCCACCTGCTGAGACACCAGCGAATTCACATCGGGGAGACGCCATTCACCTGCTCCAAGTGTGGGAAGGGATTCAGTGATTCATCCACCCTGCAGAAGCACCAGCAAGATCACTCCAGGGAGAAACCACTCGCCTGCTCAGAGTGTGGGAAGGGATTTACTATTTCATCCGACCTGCTGAGTCACCAGCGAGTTCACACTGATGAGAGACCGTTTCAATGTCCAGACTGCGGGAATAGCTATAAAACGTCTGGAAATCTGACACGCCATCAACGTGTTCACACTGACGAGAGACCGTATAGGTGCTCTCACTGCGGGACTGGGTTCACACAATCAATTCAGCTCACTATACATCAGCGAACCCACACTGGGGAGAGGCCATTCACCTGCTCCGAGTGTGGGAAGGGATTCACTGCTTCATCCTCCCTACTGAGACACCAACGAGGCCACAAGTAAGGGCTGCAATTGGGTTTTGATGTTCCTCACGTTCAGGACTGAACCATGTTCATTTGGGTCTCTTTCTGCTGATAACAGACTTCAGCCCATGTACAGGGGCTAATATTCTGGCTAAAAGTCAAATAAATTAGATTTGTGTGAAATACACAGTGTGTTGAAACTTTTTAATATCTCTGACACAAGTTATTTCCTTTTGAAGTACTCTCGCTCTCCCCTGTCTCTTCCATCCTCACCTCCAACAAGAAGTGAGAGGAGCTTGTGGAGCTTCTTTGTGACTGAGATTGAGTCAATCCGATCAGCTGCCTCTGCTGCTTCCCTCCCTTCCACGAGCCCACCGGACCATACTGTCTATAAATGTCATCCTTGCCCAAGCCCTGAACCCACATCTTTCTCTAGTTTCTCTCCCATCTCCCCTCATGCCCTCTCAGAGCTCATCTTGTCCAGGAGACCCAGCTCCTGCTCCATCGACCCTATTCCCACTGAGCTACTGATCAGCCAACTACCCTGTGTCCATGGATATTGTCAGCATTTCTCTCTCTTTAGGTACTGTCCCTCTGTCCTTCAAATCTGCCATCATCACCCCCTCCGCAATAAAACAAACCTTGACCCTGCCATCCTTACAAATTACTGCCCCATCTTCAACCTCCCTCTTCCCTCAAAACTCTTTGAACATGTTGCCACCTCCCAAATCCTTATCCATCTTTCCCAGAACTCCCATGTTTGAATCCCTTGAATCAGGTCCTTACCCTGTCACAGTTGTGAAATACAAGAGATAAACAGTGGTTAGCACAGTGAAGCAACATTGCTGATGTCAGGGAAATACCACCAGACAGACCCATCGGAGGAGACAGAGAGAGAAAATCCTACAGAATCATAGAATTCACAGTGCAGAAGGAGGCCATTCGGCCCATCGAGCCTGCACCGGCCGTTGGAAAGAGCACCCTACTTAAGCCCATGCCTCCACCCTATCCCCGTAACCCAGTAACCCCACCTAAACATTTTTGGTAGCACAGTGGTTAGCACCATTGCTTCACAGCTCCAGGGTCCCAGGTTCAATTCCCAGCTTGGGTCACCGTTTGTGTGGGGTCTGCACATTCTCCCTGCGTCTGCGTGGGTTTCCTCCGGGTGCTCCAGTTTCCTCCCACAAGTCCGGAAAGACGTGCTGTTAGGTAATTTGAACATTCTGAATTCTCCCTCTGTGTATCCGAACAGGTGCCGGTATGTGGCGACTCGGGGCTTTCCACAGTAACTTCATTGCAGTGTTAATGTAAGCCGTCTTGTGACAGTAAAGATTACTATAATATAAAGTGGCAATTTAGCGTGGTCAATCCACTTAACCTGCACATATTTGGATGGTGGGAGAAAACTGGAGCACCCGCTGGGAACCCACACAGACACGGGGAGATTGTGCAAACTCCACACAGTCACCCAAGGCTGGAATAGCTGAAACATCAACACACTGCTCCTGGCAGTTGGTGGTACAGTGGTTCAATAAATATAATTAGTGGATTAAAAAGGTATGTCACATAGAGTAAAAACAGAAAATGCGAGATTAATTCAACAGCATCATAGAATCCCTGCAGTGCAGAAGGAGACCATTCAGCCCATCAAGTTTGCACACACGAACCCTACAAAAGAGCCACCCCACCAAGGCGCAGTTCCTCTGACATTTCCCCGTGACACCACTTCACCTTTGGTAACTAAGGGGCAATTTAGCATTGGCAATCCACCAAATCTGCACATCTTTCGACGGTGGGAGAAAACTGGAGCACCTGGAGGGAACCCACACAGACACGGGGATAATGTGCAAACTTAAAACAGCTGCAGTGATATCAGAGTGTGGGTGGAGTTGGGCTGTCTGCCTTCCCTGCAGCTCTTTGATAAACATCCATTTCTTAAAGGTACATCCACTACAGCTATTTGATAAACACCCAGTTCTTAAAGGCACTCTCACATCACAATTCTGAATTCTCCCTCTGTGTACCTGAACAGGCTCTGGAATGTGCTGACTGGGGGCTTTTCACAGTAACTTCATTGCAGTGTTAATGTAAGACTACTTGTGACAATTAAGATTAGGATTATTAAAAAAAATACCGGCAAATTTCCATCCCGCCCGCGATGATTCCCACGGCCGTAAATATGACCCCAACAAATGGGATAAAGCCAAATCTTTAAAAGTCAAAATCTTTATTTCAAATCATTGCCGTGCTGTCTGGGGAAAGGGTTAACTACTCTGCTTGTTTACAAAAGGGAAGAGGAAACATTCACAAAGATTCTCACAGCTTGTGAGCTCCGAAACATAACTTCAAGGTTCAAGTTTATCTTCAGAGATTGAAACATTTTGGTGCCTTTTCCAATTGTCCCAGTAAATTGTGACTCACACTGAAAGGTTTACTTTCACTCAGTAATTAGAACATTTCACTTTCTCAGCACAAACACTTTAGATCAAATCCCAATTGTTCTCTTCTCTTGTAGCTGGTGTGTGGAGAAGATCATGTTCACTGTAGATCTGTCAGCACAGAAACCGCACTGTGATTCTGGATAAACTCAGACTGCAAGTAGATGAATCTTTTAAACATTACCCAAGTGAAGGTCTTCCCCTGACTCTAAGGAGTGAGATGTCCCTGTAGTTGATGCTGTCTCCTCTGTCACTGCTGTTTTTATTGCATCACACATGTTCCATGGACCAGTCTCACAGCCCAAAAGGGGAGGGCAGGAAGGTGTGACAGTCGATGGGACTTTCTGTGTGTGAGCAGTTCAGCTGGAATTCCATCCTTGCCGGGCAGCTTTCTGCTTGCTCAGCAATCAATGGCCTTTTCCAGCTCAAATGATGAGAGTTCCTTGTCCAACTCAACCATGACAGGAAGCTGCAGGAGAGTCAAACAGAGACTGGGAGATGCCCTTCTCACAGGGGTACAGCTCACTGTTGTGTTCAACCCAGCTCCTCCTCACTCTCTCACCATGACTGACACTGAGCATGCTCAGAGCACACACCCACACTGCACCTGCGCACTGGCCTCGTACACTCACTGATAGGGGACTTTCTGCAGCGCGGGGGATTCTGGGCAACGCAGCCGCCAGAGAGCAATTAGTAAACAGGAAGATGCCATTTCCCAGTTAGCAAAACAGAAGATCCACAGTTAGGCAAGATGCTGGACATGAAGCACAATGAGAGGTTTGGATGCTTTATTTAATACAGAAGCACATTATTCTGATATCACTGAGACATGAGCAGCAAGCAGGCTGATCTACAGTATGTACAGTATTTACAACACCTGGGACACGGTAACTCATATCATCAAACCAGTGATAGGTTTGTTTACTGTTCATAATTGTGACTGGGTCACACTCACGATTCATGCAAAATGCAACTCCCCAGGTTTTTGACCCACTCCCTCCAGACCTGTTTTCACGCCAAGGGTCTTGATATCTGCCTTAGTTTTTATCCAGCCATGTATGTTCAGCTCACACTGCCCAACAACCAGCCTCTCCTGCACTGGGGCACAGGGTTTCCATCACCAAAAATCTGTCCTGGTCTACGCACATCAATGCTACCACCAAGAAAGCACAACAGCGCCTATACTTCTTCAGGAAACTAAGGAAATTTGGCATGTCCATACTGACTCTTACCAAATTTTACAGATTCTCCATAGAAAGCATCCTATCTGGCTGCATCACAGCCTGGTATGGCAACTGCTCGGCCCAAGACCACAAGAAACTTCAGAGAGTAGTGAACACAGCCCAGTACATCACACAGACCTGCCTCCCATCCATTGACTCTATCCACACCTCCCGCTGCCTTGGGAAAGCGGGCAGCATAATTAAAGACCCCTCCCACCCAGCTTACTCACTCTTCCAACTTCTTCCATCGGGCAGGAGATACAAAACTCTGAGAACACGGACGAATAGATTCAAAACAGCTTCTTCTCCATTATTACCAGACTCCTAAACAACCCTCTTATGGACGGACCTGGTTAATACTACACTCCTGTATGCTTCACCCAATGCCTTTGTCTATATATTTACATTGTGTACCTTGTGTTGCCCTATTATGTATTTTCTTTTTAGTTTACTTTCTTTTCATGGACAAAATGATCTGTTTGAGCTGCTCGCAGAATAATCATTTTCACTGTACCTCGGTACACGTGACAATAAAATCTAATCCATATCGAGGGAGCAATCTGCCTCTCTTGCATTGGTGCACTGCATTTCCGTCATAACACAGTGGCATAGAAAGGTGACAGCACAAAACAAAGGCACTCAACAACTTGTATCTGTGCCAACTTTCTGCAACAGTCACAATCCCCTGTCATTGGCCCTGAACTCTGCAGATAGTTTTCTCCTCAAAGGATACGAACAGATGCGCAAGGAGCTGGAGTTGGCTATTCAGCCCAGTCTGCTCCACCATTTAATAAGGTCATGGCTGATCTGATCGTAACAGATAGTTGTCCAATTCGCTTTTCAAGGCATCAATTGAATCTGCCTCCACCACATTTTCGAGCAGTGCATTCATGATCCCACATGCAGCACAGAATGTTTTTCTTCACATCATAAGACTTAGTAGCAGAATGAGGCCACTCGGCCCATTGAATCTGCTATGCCATTCAATCATGGCTGATATTTTTCTCATCTCCATTCTCCTCCCCATAAACCCTGATCCCCGGATTAATCAAGAACCTATCTATCTCTATCTTAAAGACACTCAGTGATTTGGCCTCCACGGCATTCTGTGGCATAGACTTCCACAGATTCACCACCCTCCGGCTGAAGAAATTCCTCCTCATGTGTTTTAATTCCTCCTCATCACCTGAGGAAGGAACTGTGCCCCGAAAGCTAGTGAGTCAAAATAAACCTGTTGGACTTTAACCTGGTTTTGTAAGACTACTTACTCTGTTTTGAAGGATTTCAACTGTAGTCTGAGATTATGTCCTCTGCTTCTAGTTTTTCCTACAAGTGGAAACATCTTCTCCATGTCTACTCTACCCAGGCCTCGCGGTATTCTGTAAGTTTTAATAAGATTCCCCCATATCCGTCTAAACTCCAACGAGTAAAGACCCAGAGTCCTCAACTGTTCCTCATACGACAAACTCTTCATTCCAGGGATCATTCTTGCAAACCTCCTCTGGACCCTTTCCAAGGCCAACACATCCTTCCGTAGATACGGGGCCCAAAACTGCTCATAATACTCCAAACGGGGTCTGATCAGGGCCTTATGTAGCCTCAGAAGTACATCCCTGGTCTTGTATTCTAGCCCTCTTGACATGAATAGATTGCATTTGCCTTCCGAACTGCCGACTGAACCTGCACATTAACCTTTTGTTTTTACATTTTTTTAAATTTAGAGTACCCAATTCATTTTTTCCAATTAAGGGGAAATTAATTCGGACAACCCACCTACCCTGCACATCTTTGGGTTGTGGGGGTGAAACCCACGCAAACACGGGGAGAATGTGCAAACTCCACACGGACAGTGACCCAGAGCCAGGATCGAACCTGGGACCTCAGCGCCGTGAGGCTGCAGTGCACCTGCACTTTAACCTGAAGAGAATCTTGAACAAGGTCTCCCAAGTCCCTTTGTGCTTGTGATTTGCTCAGCATTTTCCCATTTAGAGAATAGTCTATGCCTCCATTTCTCCTTCCAAAGTGCATAACCTCACACTTTTCCACATTGTATTCCATCTGCCACTTCTTTGCCCACTCTCCTAACCTTGCTCAGCATTGCTTCTTTTTCTAATCACTTTAAATGAATGCCCTCTGTTTATAATCTTGCCCTAAATATGACTTGCTGGATCAAACATCTATTGTAGATTCTTAGTTTTAATGTGGTCAAGTGTCTTTCCATTTGAGAACTGTTCAATCAAGTTATTAGAATTATTTGTAGCTAGGGCAACACGTGGATCAGTGGTTAGCACTGGGACTACAGCGCTGAGGACCCGGGTTTGAATCCCGGCCCTGGGTCACTGTCCGTGTGGAGTTTGCACATTCTCCACGTGTCTGTATGGGTTTCACCCCCACAACCCAAAGATGTGCAGGTTAGGTGGATTGGCCAGGCTAAATTGCCCCTTAATTGGAAAAAGAAAATAATAATAATTGGGTACTCTGAATTTAAAAATATTTTTTTTAAAGGATTATTTGTAACTTCCCCACCAATCAGTTTTTTCCATTATCCTGAAGTGACCTTATTTTTATTGGGAGTTAATTGAAGTGAGTTCATAACCTCACATTATCTAAATTTCCATTTACCACTTTTCTGTCTACCTGACCCAGTCCATGGCTTGCTCCCTCATTGTCTAAAACACATCAGCAACTTTTGTATAATCCTGGTGTGTACATTTCAGCTTAAATCATTGATATATACCGGAAACTGTGGAGTCCCACTGGAAACAGACGTCCAGGCATCATTCAGTCCTGGATGTGACTAACAGCAGCAACAACAGCTGAATCCAAACCCTGCTGTTGCCTGTGAACATGCTGATGTCTGTGCAGGTTGTTTGACTGAGTCAATCTCCTCCCACACGCAGAGCAGTTAAACAGCCTCTCCGCAGGACCGCTCCCACATGTGGGCGACACAGCAGCAGTGGTTAACACTGTTGCTTCACAGCACCAGGGTCCCAGGTTTGATTCCCGGCTTGGGTCACTGTCTGTGCGGAGACTGCTGTTGCACGTTTTACTGTGGTTGTAAAACGCGTTTATTGGAGTGTATTAACACGCCTCCGAGTTCGACGTGTGCTTAACACTACTAGGCTCTGTTCTATGTAATTATTTAGCTCTGGAGTCGCCAGTTGCCGTATAGGCAACGTCACAAGTATTCCAAGGTCAAGTTCAAAGTAATAAAGACGATACACCGATTAGTAAAGTTCAAACGATCAATATTTATTATACAGTTATAATAAATACTCATGCACACACTAAGAGACTAAGCTATAACTAAACTTAAGTGAACAGAATACTTATCTAACAGGAACAGGCAAGGTCAGAGAACGAGGCCTTCGTCCTGGTCTTGTACTGCAGCCTTCAGCAAGCGTTCTGGTACTTGGGAGTCTAGTGGGCTTGGATCGCGTAGCGAGTGTTGAACTTACGGTTTCGGCGGCTGGTGCTCAACGGCTGGAGTCAGGATGCAAGATGTCAGTCAGAGCCGGAGCACGAGTTTAACAGACCGGGCTCTGTGGGGGATTTGCTTTTATACCCCTCTCTAATGTCCTTGCCCCCTTCTAGGCGGGCTCTACCTTTCGGTACCGATTGGAACGTTTCCAAACGGCTACCTTCGAAATCCTCCAATGCGGGGGCTTCCCTCGATGTTGGGGGGTGGTTTCGATATTCGTTACTCTGGTGCCATCCTGTCTGCTCCACCAATTAAGTGCTACATTGAGATGGAAATGTTGCCATTGTGTGTGCCTGGATCTGGGCTGCCTCATCAGAATGTTAAGCGCTTTGCCATTAACACCTTTGGCTTGGAGATCTGCACCTGGCCAGAAAACTGGTTTGCTGCTTGCAAAATGCTAATTAGTTGAGAGCAGGCTGTCTGTTCTCACTAAACAGGCTTTCCCTGCTGTCTTCCATTTTAGTTTGGCTCTGTGTCCATTTTGCGTGGCCAGCATGGCTACATTCCCTCCTTGTGATCCTCACAATCATACTATTGTGAAGGATCACCTATGTACTTTGCCTTCCTTGTGTTCTGACCTCTTGCCAGTTCCTGTTCTACTCTATTTTAAACTATGGGAAGAAGAGAAAAAAAATTTTTAACTAACATTTCTACTTGGCCCTATGTCAAAGGGACATGCATTACTACAACTGGGAACCTCTACCTATCACTATTAACCTTAACTTAACATTTCATCACTCTAAAATCTTAACCATTCACACCACAACATCACACTTCCCAACTCGGCAGTCGAGTATGGAACAATATAATACATGGCTGAATTTTTATTTACAGAGTGTTGTAATCAGTGAGGGGTTGAGGGGTTTGGTGGAATCCGAAGATGGGGGATTGAACTCTATAGATGGGTGAGGTGTTGGAACGAGAGGCTCTCCTCTTCCATTTCCTCAACCTGAGGGTCTGCACTAGTATGATGAGGATCGCGATCACCAACAGTGATTCGATTATATAGGACATGGAGTACCACGTCATGAATTTAGTACACCAGGTCTGAACCTCGCTGATCAGAGCTGAGCACTGGGGGTTTGCTGTAATTGAAGCATTTACGGTGGGGGTTGTGGGGGAAACGTGTCTTGTTTCCACACATATACATATGACATTAAACAGTAATAAGTGGGCTTCCATCATTTTGCTGTTCTTCTTCTTTCTCTTCCTTCTTCCTCCGGTATTGACAATCCTGGCTTCGACCTCTGTCTCGTCCTTTGAAACCTTTGGGATCAAGCACAGTATCTGTCAATACACAGTTTAAGACCTTTACTTGTTAGTGCATCTGTCTTTCAAAACCCAATTGACCCTTTAAAATGACTGGCTAAGTCACACCCTGTGACTCCCCTCATTTTTTTTTTCAAAAAGCGAATTTAAAGACCAGCATACACCTAACAATCCTTCCTTCTGCGAGCCGTCTCGCAGGTTTTGCTGATTTACCATCCGAATGTTCCCGGATGTAAATAGCATGTGGGATGGCGGCCGAAGGGCTACCTAACTTAAAATGAAAACAAACTTTGAAACAAACATCCGAATGAGTTGCGTATGGGCCGCGACGGGTACGAGTTGGATGGGATCCCCGGGTAGGGCGTGCTGTGCCATACCCGAGCTTGGCTGACCAAGGGTTGGTTCTCAGACAGGGCGGGTCCTCAGTGCCGTTTGTCCACTGCCTGAGTAACCTGGAAAGAAACGGGTACGAATGTGTTGACCATGACTTGCAGCCTCTATTCCGCCGAATAGAGGGGCACCTAAAAAACCAAGGGAGCCAAGATGCTCCAACTGAGGACATCACTGAAGTTCTCAGAGATATCTGCGGACAAGCTATTTGGCGTGTAGCCTTACAACTTTGGAAAAGATCTCCAATCAAACCGAAGTTCTCAAAAGTATCTGCGGACAAGCTAACGTGTATGTGAGGTAGTCACAATCTTTTCAGCTGAAAAGAAGATGTCCATCCTCCAGCTGAACAATGTACAATCCTGAGACAAACAAACATAAAACGAAGACAAACATACGTGCAGGTTCCATCAGAAAGGACATCGTTTCCCTCAAACGATTCCTATTTTACATCATCTGGACACCTCACTTTTCCTCTGCCTCTGTGAACAGGGTCACAAAGGGGTTGCCGTGTCGGGATTCAGACATTGCGTCGTCCTGCTCTCCCGGATCCCACACCCTTGTGTGGATCAGGCATGCTATTTTGGAATTGTGTGACCGGGGGTCACTCTCGTCATTGCGGACAAGTCTGTAGGAATTGTCCCTGTGCCATTGTGTAGTGTCGAGTGTGTTGCCGGGGTAGTCGGGGTCGGGTGGTGGTTCTGGATATTTGAGGTAAGTGACTTCCATGGGGTCACTGGAGTCGGGGTCGTAGTTGGTGCAGTGTGGGCTGTATGGCTGTGTGCTCTCGCTGTCTTCAGAGTCAGTGTCAGTCCTGCTGTCTCTGCTGTGGCAGCTTGTGGGCGTGTCGGGGCGTGGTCTGTAGTGGTCTGTGGGCGGAGTCGTGGGCGAGTCCGTGGATGAACTGGTCTGTGAGGGGGATGGTGGAAAAGTGTCTCTGGTGGGCGGGGTGAAGTGTTCTGCTGCATCCAGCAGGACATGGTGAGCATGGTTGGCCTGTGTTCCATATGCCTTTAACTGGTTTATATGGAACCACGCGGTCTTCCCATTAGGATACTTTATTCTGTAAACGGAGGGGCTAATTTTGTCCGAAATTGAGTAGGGACCGGAATATTTTGGAGCCAAAAAACTGCTGGGGTTATAAACAGATAACATTACCTGTTGCCCAACCTGGAATTCTGTGGTGTGTACGGTCTTATTGAAACAGGCAGTACGTTGCTGTCGGCGTTTCCCTAGCTGGACTGCGGCTGCGATCTGTGCAGACCTCACAGTCTCAACTAGATCTTTAACTGCCTTTTCATGTGTGAGGGCCGTCACTTCGGGGCTTGTCATGTCCAGTCCTAAAAGGAATTCTGTACCTTTCATAGGGCGTCCGGTCATGAGTGTGTGTGGTGTGTATCCTGTAGATGTGGAGACAGTGTTCCTTATGAACATAAGTGCAAATGGGAGCACTGAATCCCATGTGGAATTATTCTCTTGAACCATTTTCCTAAGGGTAGTTTTTAGGGTCCGATTCATGCGCTCCACAATCCCGCTGGACTGTGGATGATACGCAATATGGAAGTTTTGTTTGATACCGAATATTGTCAGGACGTTCCTCATGACCCGTCCTGTAAAGTGAGATCCCTGGTCCGAATCGATACTTCGGGGTAAACCCCATCTCGTGAAGATGTGGTGGGTCAGGATCTTTGCAGCTGTCTTTGCTGTATTTGTTCGTGAGGGAAATGCCTCTACCCATTTGGTAAAGGTGTCGATGACCACCAGAACGTATTTATAGCCATTCCTACAAGGGGGCAATGGACCTATAAAATCGATCTGGAGGTTTGTCCATGGGCCGTTAACTGGGCGAGTATGCCGAAGTTGTGCCTTCTTAGAATACCTCTCCGGGTTATTCTGTGCACAAATAAGGCAATTCTCTATGTAATGTGTGACATCAGTCCTGAGATTAGGCCACCAACAGAGTTGCCTGAGGTGCCTCGTTGTTGCATCAATTCCCTGATGCCCGTGTCCGTCATGGAACAAGGCAATCATCTGATTCCTGTCCTGCTTCGGGACCACATAAAGTTGGTCCTTAATGATCACACCCTCATGTGTGGTCAGTGTGTGTTTAAAGTGCTCGTACGCAGGCACAAAGTTTCCCTTGAAAACCTCCCTGAGGTCTCTGTCCTGTTTCTGTGCTGCTACGAGATCTTTAACCTCTGTTTGTGAGACTTGTACTGCGCTCACAGGGGCGCTAGCTGGTGCGCTAGCTGGGGGGGTCCATAAGTGTCCTCTCCTGGAACCTGCCTTAGCCAATGCGTCGGCTTTTACATTCCCAGGGGGTGATGATCTATGGTGGCTGCGAACTTTTATTATGCCGAAGGTCCGGTCCTTCGCTTTGTCTAGGATGTGCTGGAGTAAGGGGGCTGATGGAAGGGGTTTTCTGTCTGCGGAGACAAAACCTCGTGTCCTCCACAGGGGCAGAAAATCTGTTAGGCTATTGCAGACATATAAGCTGTCTGAATATATGTCTGCTGGGCTGGGGAAAGAATCGGGGTGGTCCACTATATACGCTATGGCTGCTAGCTCTGCTGCCTGCGCGCCTAAGTGACCTGGTAACTTAAGAGTTATCTCTTCGAGAGCGCGCCCCTGCGCGTCCTCTACATAGATGCCGCATCCTGTGATACGCTCACCATTTAAAACTGTGGAGGAACCGTCTACATAAATCCTCAAGGGTCCACACGTGTCTGTGGGCTGGGGGCTTTGTTTTGGGTTCCCTATCTTCCTGGGGGGTGTTTTTGCTAAAAAGGGTCCTGTGTTATGCAGGGGAGCTACAATTTCACAGTCATGGGGCTGTCCGGGGTATTGGAGGTTGTCTGCTAAATATGTGTGTGTGCGTGTCCGTTTTACTGTAATGTCCCGTCCTTGTAAAAGTAGGGTCCACCTAGCTGCCCTAATCTGGCTAACTGAACCGTCCTTCAGTCGACCGTCTAGTAGTAGCTGTGTGGGTGTGTGTTCGGTTAGAATGGTGATGGGGTTTAGTCCGGTTATGTATGAAAAGTACTGTACTGCCCAGAAGACAGCAAGGAGGTGCCTCTCACAGGCTGAAAATCCTTGTTCTACCGGGTCTAACAGTCGGGAGGCATAAGCCACTGGTCTTAGCTGCTCGTGCCGTTCCTGAAGCAACACGGCCGAGAGGGTCAGATCGGTGCTTGCTACCTCGATTGCGTACGGTGAAAGTTGGTCGGGGACTAGCAGCGCGGGTGCTGCACTAAGGGCTCGTTTCAACTCTTCCACAGCGCCTGTATGCTGCGGAAGCCATTCCCAGGGGGCTCCTTTCTTAAGGAGGTCTGAAAGTGGGGCGGCTTTTGTCGCGAATCCGTCTATGTGGTTCCGACAATAGCCAACCAGTCCTAAAAACGACCGGAGGGCTGAAACATTCTGGGGAAGGGGCAATTTGACAATCGAATCAATTCTTTTGAATTCGATTTCGCGTTTGCCGTGCGTGATGACTGATCCCAAATACATCACTTTACTTTCCAATATTTGGGCCTTTTTCGGGTTAACTTTACAGCCAATTTCAGTTAAGAGTTCCAGGAGTTCGGCCAGAAGCGAAATGTGCTCTGCCTTTGTGTCTGTCTGCAGTAGTAGGTCGTCTACATACTGTACCAGACATTCGGGTCGGGAAAATTTCTGTAATCCACTTGCCAGCTGTCGGTGGAAAATGGAGGGGGAATTGTGGAATCCCTGTGGGAGGCATGTCCACGTGTACTGCTGAGTTTTAAAAGTGAATGCGAATTTGTATTGGCACGCTTTTGCCAATGGTATGGACCAGAATCCATTACTGATATCCAATACCGTGAAGTACTTGGCGTTGAGACCCTGCTTGAGCATGGTCTCGGGACTAGTAGCTACCGTTGGGGCTACTGCGGGGGTTACTTTATTGAGTTCCCGATAATCGATGGTCAGACGCCATGATCCATCGGGCTTCCTCACTGGCCAAATAGGGGCATTGTTGGTGGAGGCTACCGTTCTCAGTACACCTTGGTCCAACAAGCTACCTATAACTTTTTCTATTTCCACCTCTGCTTCAAGGGGAAATCTATATTGCTTTTGCGGTCGGGGGTCCTGTCCGGTAACATGAACTTGTCCAGTCATTCTGCCACAGTCATGACGGTGACTTGCAAATGCTGTCCTGTGTTTGTTTAGTAGGGCCTTAATTTGTCGGTCGGTGTGGAGTGTAGTCAGGTCGAATGAGTACCCTCCCACTGCGCTAATCCGATTAGCGTAGTCTCCTACTGTGAGGGTGGCTGGTGCTCTGTCTGATCTAGCCATTCGCCAGACACACTGGTTCACTGGGTCGAACGACAAGCTGTGAGCGTTCATAAAATCTATCCCCAGGATGTGTTCTGCTGTCCTGGGAAGGTTTACTAGAACTACGGGGTGCCTTGTGCTAATGTTCCCTAGCTGGATCGCTACGGGTGCTGTGATATGTCCCTGCTGCGAGTGTCCGGTGAACCCGCTAAGTGTGATGGTGGAGGTGGTCGGCCACGTGTCTGCGTGTGCCGTGGTCGTAGAGTTAATGGTGGTGCGGGATCCTCCTGTGTCCCACAGTAACTCTATGGGCTTCCCTTTGACTTTTGCTGTGACTACGGGCCTCCCTGATGAGTCCCATAGTGTGTCACAGACCCAAGTGGGGGAGCCCGAACACCGTCAGTTCGTCTCGTCCACATTGGTGGGTCCTGACTGTACTGCTACATTGTGGATGGGTTTTGCCTTACTGCGGTTCAGAGTGCCTGTCTGCTGGCCTCTCTGAGGTCGCTGGGGTGCATTACACTCTTTTGCCCAATGCCCTAACTGTCCACAGTTATAGCATTCCTGTCCTTTCTGTTGAGGGCTGCTCTTGCCTTCATTTACCCATGCGGGCTTCTGGTGCTCTCTGACTGCTTGGATATCTGCAGCAGCCTGAGCCTCTTCTGGGGATCTAACTTTTCCTTTTCCCTGAAGCGATTGCTCCCAAGCACGGGACAATCTTTTCAGGACCCATTTTTCGTTATGGGCCTCTTCTGAGGGGTCATAGCTATTGCAAGCGCTCTGTCCTGCTTCTGTTGCGTGTGAGATAATTGTGCGCGTCCACTTAACCATGTTTTCGCGGGTTAAATGCGCTCTATCTAACTGTCCGAAAACTGCGCTGAAATGAATCCACAGCCTTCCTGCGAATGCTGTGGGGTGTTCGGATCTTTTCTGCCTGCACTTATTCAATCCTTCTACGGGGTCACCTCTATTGTACCCGATGGCATCTAAAATGGCGGTGTGCATCTCCTCTAGGCTGCCTCCTGCCACGTTCTGTGGGTCGGGGAGGGCTGCTACTACACTCTGGTCTAAACTCAGCACGGTGAGCTTAACCTGCTCTCTCTCATCCAGGCCGTACATGGTAGCCTGCTGTTTTACTTTAGCGAAAAACTGGTGGGGGTCTGCGGTGGGGAGGAACGGAGTGATCTTTTCACAAGCGTCCCTTAGCTGGGTTACTGTTAAAGGGGTGGTGTAAGTTATGTCTGGGGCGCCTTCGGATTCGGCTTTTCTCTGCGTGGTTACGGGATTCATGGGTGCGGTTATGGTCTGAGCTGTGGGGGGTTGGGGTGCCTGTCGTTTCTGCTGAGCTGCGGGCGCACATGTTCCCTGAACATAACGCTGCGCTGTCTCACTTAATTCCTGCCAATCTGGGGCATTTTCCCCATCTAACTGTGCTCCAAAGGTGCTTTGGAAGCCATTCTGCACCGAAAGCAGAGATTGCAATTCCGCAATCTGTTTCCTGCATTTCGCGTGGTCAACTGTGCTTTGTCTTTGTTCGGTCGTTGCAGCATGGAGTGCTCTCAAAGCTGCTTTGAGATCAGAACATTGCCTCTGCAATGCCTCCACCTGCTTCTCCGATTCCTTTCTTATCAGAACGGCACGTTGCACGTCCTGATAGGCTTTCTCATACTGGGTCTGGGAACTGCTCAGATGAGCTAGACAAGACTGGTGAGCCCTCTTGGCATCATCCACCTCTCTATCCTTCTCTGCCAACTTCCCTTTTAGATCCAGATTCTCCTTCTCGATGTCCCTGACATCGACCTTACTCATCCTATTCCTCTCATCTAAATCTATCCGGAGCGTCCTGATGACCTCCTCTGCGCCTCGCAACTGTGCCAAACAGGACACAATCGCCATCGGCTTGCGTGCTTTACCTAGATTCCTTTTGTGTATTTGAGAGAGGTTCTCCCACCAAGTATGACCTATACTCCCGGGACCTGTCTCCTCATTTGCACAAAACTCTTTCCAAAGGGGCCATCCCTTTCCTTGTAAATATTTGCGGAGTTCCAGCTCCCACGTGGGACACTGGCCTACTCTGCTACTGCTGCTGGTCGCTGCGACCACAAACTTTGCTGGATCCATCAGACGTTCCATTGCCTGCATGGCCATTTTCTCTGACTCTCTTTGTATAATTTGGAACAGGGGGTTGCTGGGGTGGTGTTTCGAGAAAAGGGTACGGCTTACGCTATTTTCCGATCACAAAACTACCGAAAGTTTGTCGCAACAAAAAGCTTTCAGTTTTACCTTACAGCCCTGTTAGTACGCATGCACTAAACACACTTCCGAATTACGCTTATTATTTTGAACACCTTGAATACTTGTGATCTCTTTCTTTCTCTGCAATTTGGAGTTCTAATTCAAATTTCAGGGTCCTGGACACTGTGGTGTTTCCACTTACAACAGGGTCCCGGCGGATGTCGCCACTAAATGTTGCACGTTTTACTGTGGTTGTAAAACGCGTTTATTGGAGTGTATTAACACGCCTCCGAGTTTGACGTGTGCTTAACACTACTAGGCTCTGTTCTATGTAATTATTTAGCTCTGGAGTCGCCAGTTGCCGTATAGGCAACGTCACAAGTATTCCAAGGTCAAGTTCAAAGTAATAAAGACGATACACCGATTAGTAAAGTTCAAACGATCAATATTTATTATACAGTTATAATAAATACTCATGCACACACTAAGAGACTAAGCTATAACTAAACTTAAGTGAACAGAATACTTATCTAACAGGAACAGGCAAGGTCAGAGAACGAGGCCTTCGTCCTGGTCTTGTACTGCAGCCTTCAGCAAGCGTTCTGGTACTTGGGAGTCTAGTGGGCTTGGATCGCGTAGCGAGCGTTGAACTTACGGTTTCGGCGGCTGGTGCTCAACGGCTGGAGTCAGGATGCAAGATGTCAGTCAGAGCCGGAGCACGAGTTTAACAGACCGGGCTCTGTGGGGGATTTGCTTTTATACCCCTCTCTAATGTCCTTTCCCCCTTCTAGGCGGGCTCTACCTTTCGGTACCGATTGGAACGTTTCCAAACGGCTACCTTCGAAATCCTCCAATGCGGGGGCTTCCCTCGATGTTGGGGGGTGGTTTCGATATTCGTTACTCTGGTGCCATCCTGTCTGCTCCACCAATTAAGTGCTACATTGAGATGGAAATGTTGCCATTGTGTGTGCCTGGATCTGGGCTGCCTCATCAGAATGTTAAGCGCTTTGCCATTAACACCTTTGGCTTGGAGATCTGCACCTGGCCAGAAAACTGGTTTGCTGCTTGCAAAATGCTAATTAGTTGAGAGCAGGCTGTCTGTTCTCACTAAACAGGCTTTCCCTGCTGTCTTCCATTTTAGTTTGGCTCTGTGTCCATTTTGCGTGGCCAGCATGGCTACACTGCTCATTGTCCCAGCGTCTTTGTGGGTTTCCTCCGGGTGCTCTGGTTCTCCCCCCCCCCCCCCCCCCCCCCCCCCACAGTCCAGGTCAGGTGGATTGGCCATGCTAAATTGCAATTCGTGTCCAAAAAGGTGAGGTCGGGTTATGGGTTAGGTTGGAAGTATGGGCTGAAGTAAGGTGCTGTTTGCAAGGGCCGGTGAACTCGATGGGCCGAATGCCCTCCTTCTGCACTGTAAATTCTATGATTCTGTTTCAGTGTGAACTCGCTGGTGTTTCAGCAGGTTCGATTTACTTTTAAATCTCTTTTCACAATCAGAACATTTAAAAGGTTTCTGATCAATGTGAACAAGTTGGTGTGAAGTCAGGTAGGATGACCGAGTGAATTTCTTCTCACACACGGGGCAAGTGTACGGTCTCTCCCCAGTGTGAACTCGCTGGTGTATCAGAAGGTAGGATGAACATGTGAATCTCTTCTCACACATGGAGCAGGTGAATGGCCTCTCCCCAGGGTGAGTGCGTTCGTGTATCAGTACAGACTCGATAGGCCGAATGGCCTCCTTTTACACTGAGGAGTTTCTATGTGTCCACATTGGATGCAATGATGTGTTCACTCACACACTGCAGCCTGACTTATTATGGGAACAGACACTGTGTTTGTTACTCTCAAAGTGAGTGAATCCTTTGCTGTTTCCCCTCAGGGCCCCATCTCCACTATTATTGTCTGATTGTCCCACTGAGACTCTCACTGTTAGTATTGGACAATCAGCCAGTCAGCCTGAGCCTGTGGCCACTCTCAGGATCTGGACCCGTCACAATTAGGGGCAGCACGGTAGCATGGTGGTTAGCAGAAATGCTTCACAGCTCCAGGGTCCCAGGTTCGATTCCCGGCTGGGTCACTGTCTGTGCAGAGTCTGCACGTCCTCCCCGTGTGTGCGTGGGTTTCCTCCGGGTGCTCCGGTTTCCTCCCACAGTCCAAAGATGTGCGGGTTCGGTGGATTGGCCATACTAAATTGCCCGTAGTGTCCTAAAAATTAAGGTTAAGGGGGGGGGTTGTTGGGTTACGGGTATAGGGTGGATACGTGGGTTTGAGTAGGGTGATCATTGCTCGGCACAACATTGAGGGCCGAAGGGCCTGTTCTGTGCTGTACTGTTCTATCTATGTTCTAAACAGCTTTTACTTTTAAAGCTCTTCTCAGAGACGGCACAGTTAAACAGTCTCTGATCAGTGTGAACACGTTGGTGTCTCAGGAGGAGTGATGACCGAGTGAATCCCTTCCCACATACGGAGCAGGTGAACGGCCTCTCCCCAGTGTGAGTGCGTTGATGTATCAGTAAAACCTCTCTGCGTTTAAAGCTCTTCTCACAGTCAGCACATTTAAACGGTCTCTGGTCAGAGTGGACCTGACGGTGAGCCCGGAGATTTGATGAAGCATTAAATCCCTTCCCACATTCCAGACAGGTGAATGGCCTCTCCCCAGTGTGAGTGCGTTGATGTGACAGTAAATCCATTCTGCATTTAAAGCTCTTTTCACAGTCAGCACATTTAAAAGGTCTCTGATCAGTATGAACAAGTTGGTGTTCCAGGAGGTGGGATGACCGAATGAATTCCTTCCCACACACGGAGCAGGTGAATGGCCTCTCCCCAGTGTGAGTGCGTTGATGTGTCAGTAAATCAGTTCTGCTTTTATAGCTCTTCTCACAGTCAGCACATTTAAACGGTCTCTCATCATTATGAACAAGTTGATGTTTCAGGAGGTGGGATGACTGAGTGAATCCCTTCCCACACATGGAGCAGGTGAACGGCCTTTCCCCAGCATGAGTTCGTTGATGTGTCAGTAAATTAATTCTGCTTTTAAAGCTCTTCTCACAGTCAGCACATTTAAAAGGTCTCTGATCAGTATGAACAAGTTGGTGTTTCAGGAGGATTGATAGCTGAGTGAATCCCTTCCCACACACAAAGCAGGTGAATGGCCTTTCCCCAGTGTGAATACGTCGATGAGTTTCCAATTCAGATGGGTAATTGAATCCCATACCACAGTCCCCACATTTCCACGGTTTCTCCATGGTTATCGACGGGTCATCGGGTGTAGGTGGGATGCAGATTTGAGGTCACTATCAGATCAGCCGTGATGTTATTAAATGGTGGAACAGGCTCATGGGGCTGAATGTCCTATTGCTGCTTCTTGATTCCTCTGGTCCGAATGTCCTTATGTCTCTCCAACTTGGATCATCAGTTGAAGCCTGAGTACGGTGTCTCCCTGATGTCAATGCTGCAATTTAATTTCATGCTGTGTGATTGGTTAAAGCTCAGCTCCAGCTAACTGGAAAATTACTTGGATGTCTGTGTCTCGGTGCTTTCCCAAAGACAGACAAACATTTCTCCTTCCACGTTGAAAGGCCGGTCCTGATGAATCAAGTGACTCTGTCAGATCTCGACATGATGTTTGCATCTGCAAATATTCTGTAAAAGGAAATTACATTGAAATATTGTGAATATATAAGATACAACCAGCCCTTTCTGTCACAGATTCTGCTGCTGTCAATACTCGGCACACATCTCCGACTGTCACACCTATCAAATCTTAGCCTTTCAGCTGATGTTCGATTCCATTTTCTCTCATGTGCTTGTCCTGTTTACTTTTGAAAACATCTCACCATTTTCCTCAACTCCTTTCCATGGTAATGAGTTGCACATCCTGAACCTGTGATAAACAAATTTATCCGTATTGTTCCCTTGGATTTATTCATAACTATCTTGTATTTATGACTTGTTGTTTATTGATGGTCACTCTCTCACATCGCCCTTCTCCAAACTACTGATAATTTAAAAGATTTATAGCAGGTCACTGCTTAATTTATTGTTGTCGATATAAAAAGCGCCCCACTTCATTCAATCTTTCCTGATCGCTGTAATCTCTCACGTTACAAAAGGCATCACTGCCAATGCAGGATAGAATTCGCAAAGAGACAAACCTTTCTGTTGGGTTCAGTGTTTGTGTGGAAATTCTACAATTCTAACCCCCTGTAAAAGGAGTTTACAAAAGGCATCACTGTCAGTCCAGGATAGAAATTCTGAACAGACCATTCTAGTTTCTCTGGAACATTTTGTCCTCTCTTGTTCCCCCAAAGCTGTAAACCCTCGTCCCACACACTCTCCCTCCTCCCTGGGCTGAAATCCAACCCATCTCACCATCTGCACCATTTCTTTCCTCCACTCCCAGTTTTCTCCCTCCCTCTCCTCTGCCTGGGTTCAGTTCTCCAGCTCCTGTCTGCAGACTGACAATAAAATCAATGGGTCTTATTGGGGGGTTTGGGGCCTCCAGCGGGTGTTTGTGAATCCTCCCCGCCCACCTGCCAGGATTTCCTTCCTTGCCAGAGATCAGAGTCCTCATTGATTTGAGTGTCTCCATCCCCCACCCTCTGATGTGAACCACCCCCCAGTGTGTGAAGCAGGATGGTGCCCGTTAACCTGGGCCTGTTCCCGGGAGGGAGGGAGAAGCTCCGCAGCTGCAAACCAGGGAGCTGACAATGATGGTGACGGGTTTGCTCCAGCTCACAATGCCCGGGGACTGATTGACGGCGGATTCAGACCAATAGGAAGCTGCAGGACCGAACAAGAGCGACTGGTCCTCCAGCCAATCAGAGTGAATGGGAGGCGGGGCAAAGCCAGGGCTCTCGCTCCCTCCGCATGCGCCCGGCGACCCGGGCCCATCTCGGGGAAAAGCCCGAGCAGCTTTCGTCGGTTCAGCTGCTGTATCCGAGCTTCGTATTCGGGGCTTGGGCTGCACGGAGTGTTTATGAAGCTGCCCGACCCATTCGCCGGGTCCATTCCTCCCTCATGACTCACCCGATCGAATTTGACTGCCTAAATCCTGAGTTGTCATCGGTACTATGCAATCTGAAACATCACACCATTCAGAGCGGGGAGAGACCCTACTCATGCTTCTGTGGAGACAAGGACACCATGATAGCACAGCAGGTAGCAATGTCGATTCATAGCGCCAGGGACCTGGGTTCAATTCCTGGCTGGGTCACTGTCTGTGCGGAGACTGCACATTCTCCCCATGTCTGTGGGTTTCCTCCGGGTGTTCCTGTTTCCTCCCACAAGTCCCAAAAAACGTGCTGTTAGGTGATTTGGACATTCTGAATTCTCCCTCTGAGTACCCAAGTAGACGCCGGAGTGTGGCGACTACGGGATTTTCTCAGTAACCATTGCAGTGTTCAAAGCCTTTTTTTGACACTAATAAAGTTTATTATTCAATTGATCGTCAAACGTGGAGAGGGACAAGGACACCAGCAGCATGCTGAAACCGTGGAAATAGGAACTGGTTTAGCACAGGGCTGAATAGCTGACTTTTAAAGCAGACCAAGGCAGGCCAGCAGCACGGTTCAATTCCCGTACCAGCCTCCCTGAACAGGCGCCGGAATGTGGCGACTAGGGGCTTTTCACAGTAACTTCATTTGAAGCCTATTTGAGACAATAAGCGATTTTCATTTCATTTTTCATGTGGGGACTGTTGGAAGGGATTCAAGTCCCCATGTGAGCTGGGGAACTCATCACCGCAGTCACACCCGCGACAGACCATTCACCTGTTCTGAGTGTGGGAAGGGATTCACTCAGTTATCCGAGTGAGGATTTACCAGGATGTGGGAGCCGGGCTGGTGAGGAAGTGAGCAGCCTTTAATAAGGTTCAGGCTGTTCTGTGTAAGAAAGGAGTTTGATTCGAGGCGGTATACCCGGCAAAGCTGCGAGTTACAAATGTGTCGAAAGACTTCCATTTGGAGACAGTGAGGAGGCGAATACCTTTATTGGAAAGCATGGACTGGGGTCCAGTTATCTGTATTGGACAAGATCTACATTCCTGTGGGGTGGGACGGGTGTTGTGATATCCTCGATATAGTTTTTGACATTTTCTGATAGAATCTGTTTTTCTGTGTGGGGATGAAGAGAGAGATTTTCTTTACAAAGCACAACGTAGATCTATGGGGGGGGGGGGGGGGGGGGGCCCCCGTTGGAAATTGAGTCTAGTGAGGGACTGCATTCTGAAATATGTTTTATCCTCGAAGTAGGCAATATCGTTGTTTTTATTATTTTCTTCTTGTCCTGAGAGGAGCTGCCCTGCCAGCAGTCAGCTGGTGAATGGGAGTGAGATGAGGGGGGCGGGGGGTTTGGATTCAATTTGTGCGTGTCTGGGTGGGGAGTTGGTGAGAAATGGGGGGGGGGGGGGTTACTTTGCTGATGGTGACTATAAAACTGTTTTTGTTTTACTCTGAAGATGTGTGCGTGTGGCGGCCATCTTGGGTGGACCCTTGGCCTGTACTTTTTGAAGATTTGCTGGATAGTCCCTCACGGTGGAAATGGCTGATTACGTGACGGGGGCTGGTGCAGAGACCCTTGATTCAGCTGCTCACCTGGAACGCAAGGGGATTGGGTGGACAAGTGAAGGTCAAGGGTTTTCACTCACCTAAAGAATCTAAATGCTGGTGTGGTGTTCTTGCAGGAGACTCATTGCGGGTTAGAGATCAGACCGGACTGCGGAGCGGGGAGCCAAGTGTTTCACTCGGGCTTTGACTAAGGGTTAGAGATCAGACCGGACTGCGGAGCGGGGAGCCAAGTGTTTCACTCGGGCTTTGACTAAGGGTTAGAGATCAGACCGGACCGCGGAGGGGTGAGCCAAGTGTTTCACTCGGGCTTTGACTAAGGGTTAGAGATCAGACCGGACTGCGGAGCGGGGAGCCAAGTGTTTCACTCGGGCTTTGACTAAGGGTTAGAGATCAGACCGGACTGCGGAGCGGGGAGCCAAGTAGGGGCTGGTTTAGCTCACAAGGCTAAATCGCTGGCTTATAAAGCAGACCAAGCAGGCCAGCAGCACGGTTCGATTCCCGTACCAGCCTCCCCGGATAGGCGCCGGAATGTGGCGACTAGGGGCTTTTCACAGTAACTTCATTGAAGCCTACTTGTGACAATAAGCGATTTTCATTTCATTTCATCCAGTGTTTCACTCGGGCTTTGACTAAGGGTTAGAGATCAGACCGGACTGCGGAGCGGGGAGCCAAGTGTTTCACTCGGGCTTTGACTAAGGGTTAGAGATCAGACCAGACTGCGGAGCGGGGAGCCAAGTGTTTCACTCGGGCTTTGACTAAGGGTTAGAGATCAGACCGGACTGCGGAGCGGGGAGCCAAGTGTTTCACTCGGGCTTTGACTAAGGGTTAGAGATCAGACCAGACTGCGGAGCGGGGAGCCAAGTGTTTCACTCGGGCTTTGACTAAGGGTTAGAGATCAGACCGGACTGCGGAGCGGGGAGCCAAGTGTTTCACTCGGGCTTTGACTAAGGGTTAGAGATCAGACCAGACTGCGGAGCGGGGAGCCAAGTGTTTCACTCGGGCTTTGACTAAGGGTTAGAGATCAGACCGGACTGCGGAGTGGGGCGCCAAGTGTTTCACTCGGGCTTTGACTAAGGGTTAGAGATCAGACCGGACTGCGGAGCGGGGAGCCAAGTGTTTCACTCGGGATTTGACTAAGGGTTTGAGGTGCTGCAATTCTAATCAATAAACAGATCCCTCTTTCAGTCACTAGCATCATTGCGGACACTAATGGGAGATATGTGGTGGTCAGTGGGTCGTTGGGAGGTACATTGGTGGTGTTGGTGAATGGCTAACCCCCTAACTGGGACGATGTGACATTTGTAAAAATATCGTTGGGATCCATCCCAGACCTGGATACACATCAATCAATGCTTGGCAGAGACTTCACTTGTGTACTGGATCTGGAAATGGACTGGTCCAAGCCCATTCAACCGCTATAAATACACAATAACGGAGTGGAATCTGGACGGACCATCTGGCATGACCGAGGCACCGGAAACGACAACAACGAACCCGGAAAAAGATAAATCAATCTGTTCCCATCAGTAGATTGTAAAAGAATTATGGGACACAGATTTCATATTGTGAGCAAGATCTACAGGGAGGATATGAGGAAGAAATTTTACAGATGGAGTGATAATGATATGGAACTCAATGCTTACAAACAAAGGTCGATAATCTCCAGGTTTTCACTGTACCTCGGTACACGTGACAATAAACAAATCCAATCCAATCCAAGTCTTGGTAACTCGAATGGTCAGAATTTGATGTGAGGATTGGTTGTGAATTTCCTGTCTGTGAATCCCTTTCTAAGTCCCTGTGAAAGAAGTTTACAAAGGCATCACGGTCAGTCCAGAAATAAAATTCGGGAAAGATAAATATTTCTCCCGATTTGTATTTGCTGTGTATAAATCATCCCCTACTAATCCCCTGTAAAAGGAGTTTCCAAAATGAATCACAATCAGTCCAAGATAGAAATTTACAACATTCTCTCCTCCTGCTCCCTGGTCTATGATGCCCGCTCTTGCCCCCCTGTTGCACACTGACCCTCTTGTCATCAGCAGTCCCTCGATTTGAGGATGACGTCTACTCAGGATTGTGAATTTCTGCCCTGGGTCTTCATGTGGCTGAACAGGGCCGCAGAGCTTTGGACACATGGGACAGGATGTCTAATGAGACAGTGAAATCCGGAGAGCAGGATTGACTTCCTTTTCTTTCCATCTCTGCCACCGCTTTGCATCATCAATAAGAGATTGGGACTCAAAGACTAATCCAGTTTGATGGACAAATTGTCTCCATTCTGAACAATGGGGAACAGGCTCCTCCCACTTATTGAAACATGGGCCCGACAAAGATGACAAACGTGCATGCGCCCTGATGCACATCCAATAAAGATGGCGGCAAGGACACCTGGAAAGGAAATCTACGCAGACGCAGGAAAACTCCACAGCGACAATGACCCAAGGTCAGAATTAATCATAGAATCTACAGTGCAGAAGGAGACCATTCGGCCCATCGAGTCTGCACCGGCGTTACCTGATTTGGTCAACTCACTGAAATGTCGTTAATTCTGAATTGCCTAGTGAGCCACTCAGTTTAAGGGCAATTAGGAATGGGCAACCAAGCTGGTTTGCCCGTGACACTCACATCCCACAAAGAATAGAGAAAATAAAAGGGCTGTTTCCAGTGATGGTTTCCAAGGAATCAGGACTGGGCCCTTCACACTCCTGGTTACATCATTGATTTGAAAGTAAATGTAGGAACATGAGGAAGAAGTTTACTTGTGACACAAAAATGATTTAACACTTGAGGAATGAGAAAGAAAGCTGGAGGGAAAACAATGCAAAGGATTACATGATAAATGGCAGGACAGGACTAGTTAGGCCAGAGCTAGATTCCTGTGCACAGGAAGATTGCACCAGAGAGAGCACAGAGGGGATTTAAGAACATCAGCCAGAAATTGCCAATGTTTGCTCAGAGGAAAGTTTGGATAAACTGGGGCTGTTTTCTTTGGAACAGAAAAGACTGAAGGGAGACCAAAATGAAATTAAGAAAAGCAGCCTGGCTAGCTCAGTCGATTGAGCATGGGAGTCTTAATCCCAGGGCCGTGGGTTCAAGACCCACGTTGGGTGCTTCAGCTTCTTTAATCTGAGAACATTGAGCTGAACTGTTTACGGTAGCACAGTGGTTAGTACTGTTGCTTCACAGCACCAGGGTGCCGGGGTTCAATTCCCACTTGGGACACTGTCAGCGCAGAGTCTACATGTTCTCCCAGTGTCTGTATGGGTCTCCTCCCACAAGTCCCGAAAAGACATGCTTGTTCGGTGAATTGGACATTCTGAATTCTCCCTCTGTGTACCTGAATAGGTGTCAGAGTGTGGTGACCAGGGGATTTTCACAGTAACTTCATTGCAGTGTTAATGTAAGCCTACTTGTGACAATGATAAAGATTATTCTAAATATATAAAATTCTGGAGTTTCATACTGGCACAGTGGTTGGGGACCCGGGTTTGATCCTGGCCCTTGGTCACAGTCTATGAGGAGTTTGAACATTCTCCCATTGTCTGTGTGGGTTTCACCCCCACAACCCAAATATGTGCAGGTTAGGTGGCTTGGCAAAATTAAATTGACCCTTAATTGGAAAAAAATATAAATTTATATTTTTTAAATATTCTGAGGGATCTAAATCATAGAATCATAGAATTTACAGTGCAGAAGGAGGCCATTCGGCCCATTGAGTCTGCACCGGCTCTTGGAAAGAGCACCCTACCCAAGATCAACACCTCCACCCTATTCCCATAACCCAGTAACCCCACCCAACACTAAGGGCAATTTTGGACACGAAGGGCAATTTATCATGGCCAATCCACCTAACCTGCACATCTTTGGACTGTGGGAGGAAACCGGAGCATCCGGAGGAAACCCGCGCACACACGGGAAGGATGTGCAGACTCCACACAGACAGTGACCCAAGCCGGATTCGAACCTGGGATTCTGGAGCTGTGAAACGATTGTGCTATCCACAATGCTATGTGCTGCCCTCACAATCTGGAAATTG
This sequence comes from Scyliorhinus canicula, assembly GCF_902713615.1. Classification (NCBI taxonomy): domain Eukaryota; kingdom Metazoa; phylum Chordata; class Chondrichthyes; order Carcharhiniformes; family Scyliorhinidae; genus Scyliorhinus; species Scyliorhinus canicula. Next base: position 1,697,764 of record NW_024055461.1, read on the forward strand.
AGATTACGCTGAATACCTACTTTGCAGCCACGATGAGCTGAATGAAATGCAACAGGAACAACAAACTTTAATAAAACCCCGACAGTAACTCTCACTACTGACAAGGACAGCAGTTTGCCCAGTTTAGCTGCCAAGTATGCTACTTTTCAAATTTACCTGCATACATAAGAGTACAACAACAAATTATTTAACTTCCCCAATGTGATCGGTGTAATTAGTCTCAAATTTAACCTGGAATGGTCATTAAAAGTTTCCCAGTCACTCTGATATCTGAAATCTTTGTGCTCAGACAGAACAGACAAACCACTTTACCTCCCAATGATACTCAGGTGCTGATGAATCGAGTAACTCAGTCAGAGGATGATGTGATGTTTGGTTTAAAGTTCCCGTCAGTAAATCCTCCTCTTTCTAAAAGAGTTTCCAAAGGAATTTCACACTCAGTCCAGGAGAGAAATTCACAAGATTCTCTCTTCCGGCTTCCGGGTCCAGGACGGCCGCGCATGCGTCCTGCTGCACATTCAGCTGAGAAAGATGGCGGCTGCGCATGCGCTCTGCGCCATATCACCCCCTAAACAGATGACAGCCGTTAACAGGGGCCGATCAGAGAGAAAAACACCGATGAGGCCGCCACATTCGGTACAAACACCGAACTGTATCAGAAGTGCCGGAACCAAGCTATCACTTTGAGGAACGTAATGGAATAATGGTGGATAGGACTACCCAGAATGCCGGGCGCGCATGAATATGCCCTATCTTCGTCACAGAAGCCGGAACGCGCAGGCGTCATAATGCCCCGCCCCCGGACGTCGTCCTCTCTGTGCGGAGCATGCGTGGTGCTACACCGGGCTGAGCGCAGCTGCAGTGAGAGTGAGTGCGGTTCCCAGAGACTGAATGAGAGCCGCCTTGAGCGGGTACAATGGTGAGAACCCAAACCCCCCAATAAGACCCATTGGTTTTATTGTCAGTCTGCAGACAGGAGCTGGAGAACTGAACCAAGGCAGAGGAGAGGGAGGGAGAAAACTGGGAGTGGAGGAAAGGGATGGTGGAGATGGTGAGATGGGTTTGGATTTCAGCGCAGGGAGGAGGGAGAGTGTGTGGGACGGGGATTTACAGCTTTGGGGGAACAAGAGAGGAAAAAATGTTCCAGAGAAACTAGAATGGTCTGTTCAGAATTTCTATCCTGGACTGACAGTGATGACTAATGTAAAAAGGATCTGCTGATACATCAACGTATTCACACTGGGAGAGAGACCGTTCTCCTGCTCCCTGTGTGGGAAAGGATTCATTCAGTCATCCCACCTGCAGACACATCAACTTGTTCATTCTGATAACAAACCTTTTAACTGACCTGACTCTGAGAAGAGCTTTAAAAACAAAAAGAATTTATTAACACACCAATATGCTCACACTGGGGAGAGGCTATTCACCTGCTCTGACTGTGGGAAAGGATTCATTAATTCATCCAACCTTCTGATACACCAGCAACTTCATACAGGGGATAGACCGTTCACCTGCTCTGAATGTGGGAAGGGATTCACACGTTCATACAACCTTCTGACACATCAGGAGGTTCACAGTGAGGCCATTAACTTGCTCAGTACGTGGGAAGGGATTCACTCATTCATCCAACCTGCTGACACACCAGAGAGTTCACAGTGGGGTGATGCCCTTTACCTGCTCCGTCTCTGGGAAGGAATTTTCTCACTTATAGAACACAGAACATAGAACAGTACAGCACAGAACAGACCCTTCGATCCTCGATGTTGTGCCGAGCAATGATCACCCTACTCAAACCCACGTATCCACCCTATACCCGTAACTCAACAACCCCCCCTTAACCTTACTTTTTAGGACACTACGGGCAATTTACCATGGCCAATCCACCTAACCCGCACATCTTTGGACTGTGGGAGGAAACCGGAGCACCCGGAGGAAACCCACGCACACACGGGGAGGACGTGCAGACTCCGCACAGACAGTGACCCAGCCGGGAATCGAACCTGGGACCCTGGAGCTGTGAAGCATTTATGCTAACCACCATGCTACCGTGCTGCCCTGAATCTTCTGAAACACCATCAAATTCACACTGGGGAGCGGCTATTCACCTGTAATGCCCGTGAAAAGGGGTTTACTCACTCATCCAACCTGCAAACACACCAGCGAGTTCACAAGCAACTACAAGGTTTAGATCATACCCTTATTGATGCTGTTCATTATGCTCAGGACTGAATAATGTTCACTCTGACTGTCTATATCTGCTGATAAGATTTATTATTCTGAATGAATGTGAAATAAATCAACTTTGTTTGAATTGAAACGTTGTTGCAGATTTTTATCTTTCCCACCTGAGTGTTTAACATCACCTGTCTGGAGCTCAGAAAGAAATGAAGGATCATACGGCAGGAACAGAACTTCAGCCTGGACACAGTCCTTCAGGGTCACACTGAGAAGGACAAATGACACTTTGGTCTATCTCATCTCTCTTCACTGAGAGCAAAGTCCCCGTGTGGCTAAATCCTGAGGCATGTAAGAAATGTGTCCCAGCCACACTCTTCCATTGTTCAGAGCTCCTAGATATGGAACAGATGTTTCCTTTACAACTGTCGGGCAGCATGGTAGCACAAGTGGCTAGCACTGTGGCTTCACAGTGCCATGGTCCCAGGTTTGATTCCGCGCCTGGTCACTGTCTGTGCGGAATCTGTACGTTCTCCCTGTGTCTGCGTGGGTTTCTTCCGGGTGCTCCGGTTTCCTCCCACAGTCCAAAAACGTGGATTGGCCATGATAAATTGCCCTCAGTGACCAAAAAGTTTAGGTTGGATTATTGGGGATAGGATGCTTCTCTGGTCTCTGAGGGTGAGACCCGTGTAAACACAGGGAGAATGTGCAAACTCCACACAGACAGTGACCCAGGGCCGGGATCGAACCCGTACCCTCGGCGACATGAGGCAGTTGTGCTAGCCACTGCACTGCCCACATTTCATAGGTTTCTATGAGATCAATCCTCATTCTTTTGAACTCCAGCGAATACAATCCTAACCGAATCAACCTAACCTGCATATCTTTGAACTGTGGAAGGAAACCCACACAGACACTGGGAGAAAGTGCAAACTCCGCACAGTCAGGGTGGGAATTGAACCGGGTTCCCTGGTGCTGTGAGACAGCAGTGCTATGCACTATATACCTCCTAGCTTGCAACCCTGAAGCGAAAAGGAATCCTTATCTCCATCTGAAATGGGTGACCCCTCACTTTGCAACAGTGACCCCCTTGTTCCAGATTCTCCCACAAGAGGAAACATCCTCTCCACATCCACCCTGTCAAGACCCCTCAGCATCTTATATAGTTCAATCCAGGTTTTACCCAAAACTTTAATCTGTGTCCCGACTGCTTGTACGATCAGTGAATGGAAACAGTTTCTTTGTCCACCCGATGGAAATCTGGCATAATCTTGTGTCCCTGAATCAAATCTCCCCTCAACCTCCTTTGCTGGATCCATTCTGGTAAATCTCCTCTGCACCTTCTCCAAGAACCTTCACATCCTTCCTGAAGAGTGGTGGCCAGAGCTTTATAAAGATTCATAGAATAGAATTAGAACCATAGAATTCCTACAGTGCAGAAGGAGGCCATTCGGCCCATCAAGTCTGCACTGATTCTCTGAAAGGGCACCCTGCCTCGGCCCACACCCCTACCCTGTTCCTGTAACCCCATAGCCCCACTGAACCTGCACATCCCTGGACACAAAGCCAATCCACCTAACTTTCCCTTCTTTGGACTGTTGGAGGAAACCTGAGTACCGGGTGGAAACCCACGCAGACACGGGGAGAAAGTGTAAACTCCACACAGACAGCCACCAAGGTCGGAATTGAACCCGGGTCCCTGGCGTTGTGAGGCAGCAGTGCTAATCACTGTGCCACCAGAAGCATAGTTTCTGTATCAATATTACTGTTTATGAAGCTTAAGATCGAATTTGTTTTGCCAACTACTCTCTTGATATGTCTTGTAGATATACAAAATCCCTCTTCACCTCTTTCTCTCTCCTCCCAAAGAGGCCAGTTGGGTTTTTATGACAATCCAGCAGTTTTCACGGCCATTTATTTCCTCGTGCCCCCCCACAAATGATCAGATTCATTCAGATCAATTTGACAACCTGCCTTTGTGTTTTTGTGGGTTCTTTCTCACTCCCTATTTTCTGTTTTCAATCAGTTTCACAGGGTGTTCAAACGGAAGGATTCAAAATCTGGAAACTCAAACCAAGCATCATATCAGGATCTGACAGAGTCCTCAATTTATCATATCCTGAATATCATCGTTCTTTGAACATGGAAGGAAAAAGCATAGTTGACAGTGGGGAGAAACCGTACACGTGTTGTGTGTGTGGACGAGGATTCACTCAATCTTCAGACCTTACAAGCCACAAATGCAGTCACACTGAGGAGAAACCGTGGAAATGTGCGGACTGTGGGAAAGGATTCACTTCCCCATCCAAGCTGGAAACTCATCGACGCAGTCACACTGGGGAGAGGCCATTCACCTGCTTCAAGTGTGAGAAGGGATTCACTGAGTTATCCACTCTGTCCACACACCAGCGAGTTCACACTGGGGAGAGACCATTCACCTGTTCACAGTGTGGGAAGGGTTTCACTTGTTCATCCCACCTGCTGAGACACCAGCGAGTTCACACTGGGGAGAGACCATTCACCTGTTCCAAGTGTGGGAAGTGATTTACTATTTCAGCCCACTTGCTGAGACACCAGCAAGTTCACACTGATGAGAGGCCGTTCCAATGTCCAGACTGCGGGAAGTGCTATAAAGGTTCTGGGGATCTGATGAGCCATCAACGTGCTCACACAAACGAGAGACCGTTTAGGTGCTCTCACTGTGGGACAGGGTTCAGACTATCATCTCAGCTCACTGTACATCAGCGAATTCACACTGGGGAGAGGCCATTTGTCTGCGCACCCTGTGGGAAGGGATTCACTCAGTTATCCCACCTGCTGAGACACCAACGAGGTCACAAGTAACCACAGTGATTGGAATTTGCTGTTCCTCACATTCAGGACTGAACCATGTTCATTTGGGTCTCTTTCTGCTGATAACAATTCCAGCCCATTTACAGGGGCTAATATTCTGGCTAAAAAGTCAAATAAAGTAGATTTGTGTAAATCCAGTGTGTTGAAACTTTTTAATATCTTTGACACAAGTTCCTTTTGAAGTATTCTCGCTCTCCCCTGTCTCTTCCATCCTCACCTCCAACAAGAAGTGTGAGGAGCTTGTGGAGCTTCTTTGTGACTGAGATTGAGTAAATCCGATCAGCTGCCTCTGCTGCTTCCCTCCCTTCCACGAGCCCACCAGACCAAACTGTCTCTAAATTTCATCCTTTCCCGAGCCCTGAACCCACATCTTTCTCTAGTTTCTCTCCCATCTCCCCTCATGCCCTCTCAGAGCTCATCTTGTCCATGAGACCCAGCTCCTGCTCCATCGACCCTATTCCCACTGAGCTACTGATCAGCCAACTATCCTGTGTCCATGGATATTGTCAACATTTCTCTCTCTTCAGGTACTGTCCCTCTGTCCTTCAAATCTGCCATTATCACCCCCTCCTCAATAAAACAAACCCTTGACCCTGCCATCCTTACAAATTACTGCCCCATCTTCAACCTCCCTCTCCTCTTCAGACTATTTGAACATGTTGCCACCTCCCAAATCCTTGCCCACCTTTCCCAGAACTCCCATGTTTGAATCCCTTCAATCAGGTCTCTGCCCTGACACAGTGAAATACAAGAGACAAACAGAATCTTACCCGGAGAGAAAGACAGACAATCCGGGAGCTTGGATCCAACACGGATATGTCCATAAAGCCAGAAGACAAGGGTAGCAGCACAGTCATTATCGAGAGACAATACCGGCTGGAGACAGGCAGACAACCAAACAACATGATTCACAACACCAAGCTACCTAGACCCATATACACGAGACAGGAAGGAGAATTGGAGACAGACTGGAAGAACTCAGACTCCAGACACATTAACCAAAAACAGATGGAATATCTGAGGGAACAACAGGTAGAACCAAGGAGGTTAAAATACCCAAACACATAATAATCTTTATTCTTGCCACAAATAGACTTAAATTAACAGAGCAATGAAGTCACTGTGAAAATTCCCTAGTTGCCACACTCTGGTGCCTGTTCGGGTACACAGAGGGAGAATTTAGAATGTGAAATTCACCTAACAAGCACGTCTTTGAGGACGTGTGGGAGGAAACCGGAGCACCCGGAGGAAACCCACGCAGACACTGGGAGAGCATGCACACTCTACACAGGCAGTGACTCAAGTGGGAATTGAACTTGGGACCCTGGCACTGTGAAGCACCAGTGAAGACGGGACCTCTGACAGTGCAGTGTTTCCTCAGGACTGCATCAGAATATCATCCTGGATTTGATGCTCATGTTTCTGGAGGTAGATTTGAACCCATAACCTCCTGACTCAGAGATAAGAACGTAACCACTGAGCCACAACTAACACCTCATCATTATTCTGGATTTTTAAAAAAAATTTAGATTACCCAATTATTTTTTCCAATTAAGGGGCAATTTAGCGTGGCCAATCCACCTACTCTGCACATTTTTGGGTTGTGGGGGCGAAACCCACGCAGACACGGGGAGAATGTGCAAACTCCACACGGACAGTGACCCAGAGCCGGGATCGAACCTGGGACCTCGGCGCCGTGAGGCGGTTGTGCTAACCACTAGGCCACCGTGCTGCCCGTTTATTCTGGATTATTTGAGTTCTCAGGCCTTCCCGTTACTCTCACAGACAAGTGTCCGGGAGTCACAGATTATCCAAAGAGGGGGTCGAAATCAGGTGATTTTGAAACAGTTGATTAAGAAGCAACAGTTTAGATATAATACATCAGCTAAATCGACAGAAAAGACATATGACCCTGGATCAGGTGGGAACAGTTTACTGGACCCCCCATCTGGGAGATGCTGATCTCCGGGACTGGAGGTGAGTTTCCTCTGAATAGTTTCCTGTTCCGGATCAGGGAGATGCTGATCTCCGGGACTGGAGGTGAGTTTCCTCTGAATGTTTTACTGGTCCCAGATCAGGGAGATGCAGATCTCCGGGACTGGAGATTCTCATTAATTATTCAACAATTCATTGGAAAGGGACAGATGTTCAAAGGCAATTCTTCCAAGTTTAGTCAGAAAACAGGAAGTCATTTTCTGGTTCATTTCTTGCTCCGACATCCTGTTTAACCTTTACCCAGATGTCTACTTTACGTATGGGTCCTGAGATCCCCCCCAACTGATCAAGTTTATCTTGATTCAGGTTCTGTGCTGGAGACATGTCCTTGGCAGAGATAACAGGCCAACACTGTCCTGTGTTTGTCAAGCCAGGAATCTTTCTTCAGGAGAGAGAGGGCTCTGAACACAATCAAATCATTTCTGAAGATTTTATAAGGTTATTGGACGATGATGTCTTACAGAAGTCCCAACCTGGAGAAGGGAATATCCTTATTGATTTCTCATAACTGATTTATGACTAACCCAGCTATTTCTAAGCTGTGAGCTTGTTTTCCTAATCAAGTTTAATTGAATAATCTTAATAATCTTTATTGTCACAAGTAGGCTTACATTAATACTGCAATGAAGTTACTGTGATAAGCCCCTAGTCACCGCACTCCAGCGCCTGTTCGGGTACACAGAGAGAGAATTCAGAATGTCCAATTCACCGAACAAGCATGTCTTTCAGGACTTGTGGGAGGAAACCGGAGCACCCGGAGGAACCCCACGCAGACATGGGGAGAATGCGCAGACTCCACACAGACAGTGCCAAGCTGGGAATTGAACCTGGGACCCTGGAGCTGTGAAGCAACAGTGCTAACCACTGTGCTACCGTGCCGCTACAATGAGACCATTGTAGCTTCAAATAAACTTTGTCATCCTTGTTAATCTTAAACCCTGTGCATATTTGTTAAGGAAAGGGGGAGGGGTAAAGAAGTATTGTATCAACATCCATTTTTTCAAGTTTAATAAATGACTTATTTTTAAACTAAATAGCGGTCCTGTGTCTCATCTTCCATGTTTAATTAAAAAAGGTAAAAGTTACGGTCTTTTGAGCTAGGGTTCCATTCTGCGACCTTCCCGCTAATTCTAACATCAACTGAGATCGCAACACAGTTTTATCGGTGGTTTAGAGGTCTATAAAATAATGAGGAGCATAGATAAGGTAGACAGTCAACATCTTTCCAAAAAGGTAGAGGAGTCTAGAACCAGAGGGCATAGGTTTAAGGTGAGAGGGGAGAGATACAAAATAAACCAGAGGGGCCATTTTTTTGCACAAGAGGGTGGTGAGTATCTGGAATGAGTTACCGGGGCAGTGGTAGAGGCGGGTACAATTTTCCCTCTAAAAAACAGTTACATGGGCAGGGTGGGTGTGTTAATCCCTGATTAATTTGCTGTCAGTCTAGATTCAATAAAATCTGAGATGGATTTGCAGGTATCATATCATTTAATAATGATATGATTGCAAGGCTGACTCAATCCATAGGACCTCAGGACACAAACACTGCCTTCTGAGAGCCCAGGGATAAAGAGAACCTCAGAACAAAGGAACACTGGAGATATACTTCAAATTACATCAAGATTCGCATACAACTTCCCATTGGTCATTTTACACACCTCCTGACCTGGCCCTATATCCTAATTGGCTCACTTATCCTGGGCCTCTTGTTACCCAGCATCTTTTTCACTATTCTCTCCACGAGGCAAAGCTCCCCTCCCCCTTCCTAGTCATGCTGTGCTCATCCCTTTGTTCTCTGTCTGTGAACACATTACCCTCAGGGTCCAACTGTCCATCATATTCGTTTGTTCACTTCCTCATTCCCTCCTTTTATCATTTCATGATAACCCATCATTCCAAGCTGTAGTTATGGCCCCTCAGCTAAGGAAACTCGTTGCTGCATTTCTAAATCCTATTGCAGCACCCCATCGGCCGCTGCACCCTCGTGGACCCCAACAGTCAAGACTCTAGGGGTGGCTATCCGTTCCAGCGCACCCTGCATTTTATCCATCACGCATTTAAAGATGGCCAGGCCCACAAAGATGCAGGCAAGATAGTCAAGACCATACTGGTTCTGCATGGCAAACAACCCGAGTTGAGATAATTCCTTGGTTATTGCCCCGAGGGCCCCCAAGGTTTCGTTGCCCAGGGATGGTAAGGCCACAAATAACTGAACCTGCCCAGCGTGCCAACTGGTGGTGCAGTATCCACGCAGAGGGGCAAGGGACCGTAATAGGGACTAGAGTCCCGATAGCAAGTTGGTGGGGAAATGGGGCTATTAGGGATTCCCCAGTAGCCCAGTTCATCCAGCTTCGGAACGCCCATTCAGGCCTCCTAGCAATGCGGAAAGCCCTAGTTCCAACAGTGATATGAGAGACATTCGCCCAGCCACAAAGGAGCTGGAGGCCTGGCGTCAGCGGGACACAAGTGGCATTGTAACTGGCGCATTGACCTGATGTCAGGGTTATGCAACACTTTGGATCAGTACAAGTGGGGAACAGACATGTTATATTCATTTTCATCTCTACCAGCAAACAGCCGTACCCCTCACTGCTGAAACAATTCTCGCACGACCGGGAGTCTCTATTGGGAGTGAAGGGGCTAGGTACATACGCCCTCCACCGTCGAAGCTTATCATACTGTGAGTGGGAATTATCCCGAGGAAGGGGAAGGCGAATAGCTGGTGGGGCCGAACCCGGATCATAAGGAAGAGTAACTTGCTCGGGCGGTGGCTCGGAACTCTGACAATGAACCACAGTTTGGGGAGTGCCCCAAAGCGGTGAAACAGAAAATAACCTGGACACCGATGTGGGGTTTGGGTAGCAGACAACCCGTCCCTGGCCATACCAGCGGTGGTAGATCTAGTAGAAGAGATTCATGCTGCCCAGGTTTCCCTCATTCCGGGTCCTAAATGAATTAAGTACACCTCCTGATAACCTACGTTCTAGTTGTACCTCACTCCTTACACAGCCCTTCCTCTGTCTAGTCCCTCTCTCTCACAACCTCTTCCTACCCCCTCCTCACAGTCTGATTTTACCTGTAAGGCACCAAGGTTAACACATCCAAAATCAAATTTACATATACTCCAAAAACAAGGCAATGTCCATGCAGTCTTCCCTTCCCATCGTTGGGACCGGTGCAATTTCTTCATACGTCCTGCACGGTCCGTTAGCCGGATGACCTTCCATGAGTCCATGCCACGTCCTCGTATATGGGGGCAGCAAAGAACGTCACCTCTGCAGAGGTGAAATGTCCGGGTACTTCGGTTGGGGTTACAGATGTAGATGATATTCCCCTGTTCCATTTCCGCCGCCGATGTCACTCCAAGTGAGGCGATGCCGAAGATCACACAGACGGTGTGTAGCCACCACATCATGCTTCACACCTGTAAAATAGCGCTGGGTAAGGGAGGCAGGTTAGTGACCGACCTTTTTACAGTGGTGGAGGTGGACCCAAGCACTCCGCCCCTCCACTTTAACTGCAGTAGGGGTGGTAAGGAGAACTTGGAAGGGCCCCTCTCATCGTGGCTCTGACCCTTTCCGAGTCCAATTTTTGACCATGACATAACGACCAGGCTGCACTGAGAGCGAGCTATGTGATAGGGACGGTGACGAGTGAGCTGCGCGGACCTGGCCATGGAGCTCCTTGAGGGCGTTAGTGAGGGCTAGAACATAGTTAGTCCTTTCTTTAGTCAGATGGTGAAACTGGACCAATCTGGGAACAGGCAGGTTCCAGGGTGTTGTAATGGGCCTGCCATAAAAGGTCTCGGCAGGAGAGAGCCAGGCCGATCCTGCAGGTGTGACCTACAGCTGAATGAGGGCAACGGGGAGCAACTTAAGCCATGTCGGCCCCGTGTCCGCTCTTAATTCAGCCAATTTAGTTTTGAGGGTCTGACTGTGTCTCTCAACCAACCCGGCCGCCTGCGGTCTGTCCACACAGTCTAACTGCTGGCGTATGCCCAACTGGGAGCAGAACTCCTTGTTAATCTGTCCAATAAAATGAGGCCCGTTATCAGAACTTAACTGAGCCGGTATTCCGTACATAAACACCTCATCACATTTTTACAGCCTCTGGCTCTCTGTCCTCTTCCGTCTGGTGTGATGGTCACCAGTAACGAGATGCATCTTTGGTGAATAATGATGAGCCAAGCCTATCGGCAGCATCCGAGCCCTAGTCAGCGTACAACACATATTAAGGCATCCAATGATTGTGCAGTATACAATTATAATAAGAAGTATTATCAATCCATGCATCAGGTAAAACCCCATGACCAAGCTATGAGAGATAACCCCGAGCTGAATCCGACCAGATAGATAGCCATCCTCAATACTACCGTGTTGCCCTTAGGATTTATATCCTTCTTATAGTTATACTGACTAGCAACTATCCCTCAGCCTTGTCATTCGTATCTTTTTGTATATCCTCTATGTTGTAAAGCTGTAAATAAATTATGTACTGCAGTCTCAAAATCTTAGTTTTCTGAGCAAATGCGGTGGAACCTTGTCAATTGCGATTTAATGAAGCCCCAAAAAATGTGTTTTGGGTGATGGCTGTTGGTGTGTAAAAGTACACGAGTGTCTTTCGGTTTAAAGAAAACTTTAGCAGCTAATTTGTATTCACCATTTACCTTTCTGACTTTATAGACAGTGGTGTCCAAAAAATCTATTGTGTGTTTGTGTGTAATGACTTTAATTTAATAGATGGGTGATGATTGTTAAGGATACAAATTGGTCAAATTCCAATTGTGTGTCCAAATACCCCATATATCATCTAGATATCTGTAGTAGCAGAATGGCATCTTGGGGCACTTTTTGAAGACAGTTTCTTCCTATTTGGCCATGAAGATATTGGCATAGGCCGGTGCAAATTTTTTGCCCATTGCTGTACCCCACAATCTGTAGATAATGTTCATTATTAAATTGAAAGTCATTTCTCGTCAGCCCGAAGTGTAATAGTTGAACAAGGATTGCATCCGGTCTATCAGGCTGCCAATATTTCTTCAAAATATTTCTCACCGCCTCAATTCCTCTATCGGTCTCAATGCTGGTGTGGAGGTTATCGACATCCATGGTGAATAGCATTGTGTTCGAAGTGATAGTTAGGGATCTAACCATTTCAATGAAATGATATGTGTCTTTAATGTAACTCGGATGTTTTTGGGCTAAGTGGTTTAAAAATGAGTCAATGTATTCCGCGATCCTATAGGACTCGCTCCCACAGTCTGAAACTGTGGGTCTACCTGGGGGAATTTTATGTGGTACAGTCCATGTTTCCGGATTTTTATGTATTTTTGGGAGGAGGTAAAATATTCATGGTAAAGGTTGAAATTGTTTAAAATAGTCCATTTGTTTCTCAGTAATATAGTGTAAATTGTATAATTGTACTAACAAGTCTGTGATCTGCTCGTATGTTTGGTGGTATCTTGGTGCTGGTATTTAGTATAATATTCAGTATTGTTGAGTTGCCGATAAGCTTCAAAAAGGTATTGTTGCCGATCCATAATAACAATATTATTCCCTTTGCTGGTTTTATAATGATATCTGAGTTAGATTTAAGCTGCGTGACTGCTTGCCTCTCTGTTCTTGTTAAGTTTTGTTTATCTTTTACTTGTTTGATCTTTGTAATGTCTGAGTTAATTTTTTGGATTAAATTTTGCATTTTCTTGTCTATTTTTGTTCTGGTGGGTTAAATATCTTTTAACCAATTATTGAGGATAGCTGTGGCAGTGTCATCTGTCCAGGTTACCTTGTTTTGTAATACATTAAAAACTTTGTGATGAAGTATCATCAATTCACTACAAGACGATGAGAACGAGTGAACAGAGGCTTTATTATCCAAGAACGTGCCTGCCTGTGACTGCTGTGACAATGAGCGCCACCCACAGGCGGCAGGTCTATATACCACCCCGGGGTGGGCGGGGGGGGGGGGGGGGGGGGGAGCCAGAGGCGGAGCCCACCAGGGTTCCAGTACAATACATGGAAGGAGATCATATTACCATTACCTGGCTATAGGCCACAGTACTATACAGACAACTTATATTATGGTGAATACATTCACCACATTCACACACTTTAAAAATGAAGTCCAGTGGGGGTGAAGTGGGGGTCGTCATCTGTTCAGTCTATCTGGAGGCCGGATTGTTCTTTTGGACATTCTCAGCTCTGGCGGTGTGGCGGGTACGGGCGTTGTAGTTGTTGACTCCGAGAGCGTGTTGTCTGGAACTTCGGTCTGGCGTGTCGTTGAGGGGTGGGGATAGGATGGTGGATGGCGGCAGTGTAGGCACGGGACAGTACAGGAGCCCCAGGGGGGCGTTAGGGATTCGGGGGGTTGGCGGTGAGGAGGGGGGCGTGTTGACATGGGAACCAGCGGGCGGCAGGTCCCGGAGGGAGACAGTATCTTGCCGTCCGTCTTCGTGTGCGACGTAGGCATATTAGGGGTTGGCGTGCAGCAGCTGGACCCTCTTGACCAGGGGGTCGGTCTTATGGCTCCTCGTATGCTTCCGGAGAAGGACAGGTCCCGGAGTTGTCAGCCAGGATGGAAGTGAGACCCGGAGATGGACTTCCCAGGGAAGATAAACAAACGGTCGTGAGGGGTCTCGTTGGTGGCTGTGCAGAGGAGCGATCTAATGGTGTGGAACGCGCCGGGGAGGAACTCCTGCCAGCGGGGGGGGGGGGGGGGGGGGGGGGGGGAGGGAGGGTCAGGAGACTTCTAGATCGAAGGGCAAGAAGAACGGCCTTCCATACCGTCGCGTTCTCCATCTCCACCTGCCCATTTCCCTGCGGGTTGTAGCTCGTAGTCCTGATTGAGGTGGTGCCCTTACTGAGCAGGTAGGTCTTATGTACGTGGTAGAAAAACGAGTACTCCCTGGCCCTTGGCCTCGTAAACCACCAGGGGTCCACCCCCCCATCTGGTCCATAAATCCCCTCAGCACCTTAGCCGCCGCCGGCGTCCTACCCGTCCAGGACTTGGATCGATCCAATGGGGGATCCAGTACCGTGTTTAAGTCCCCCCCCCCCCCCCCCATGATCAGGCCCCCCCACCTCCAGGTCCGGAATGCGGCCCAACATACGCCGCATAAACCCCGCATCGTCCCAATTTGGGGCGTAAACATTGACCAACACCACCCGCTTACCCTGCAGCTTGCCACTCACCATATACCTCCCGCCACTGTCAGCCACCACATTTAACGCTTTAAACGACACCTTCTTCCCCACCAGGATCGCCACCCCCTTCCTCTTCTCATCCAGCCCTGAGTGAAATACTTGGCCCACCCATCCCTTCCTCAGCCGAACCTGGTCCGCCACTTTCAGGTGTGTCTCCTGGAGCATGGCCACATCCGCCTTCAGGTGCGCAAATACCCGGGCCCGTTTGACCGGCCCATTCAGCCCCCTCACATTCCAGGTTATCAGCCGGATCAGAGGGCTCCCTGCCCCCCTCCCCTGCCGATTAGCCGTATCCCACCCCTTGCCCGCCACCGTCCCCCGCTCTGCCAGTTTCCCACGGCGGCAACTCTCCCCCCCCCCCCCCCCAGCGCCCCCTGCGTCCTCCAGCTCCTTCCTGACCGTTTCAGCAGCAACCCGGTACCCCCCCCCCCCCCCCCCCCAAGGCTAGGACCCCTCGTAGCCGCGCCCCTCCCTCCATAGCACTCCCGTGAGCCAGCTAACCTCTGACCCCGGCGACTCCCGCCCTACCTCCGACTCCTCCCCACGTGGGACTACCCCTCCTCCATCGTGCCCGTCAACGGGTCCTCCCCCCCCCCTTCCCCCGTTCTTGCGCGGGAAAAGAAAACAGCCAGCAACGACCCGCGCTTCTCACCCCCGACCCCGCCCCCACCATCTCCCAGCGCATGAAACCTGCAGAAATCCCGCGCTTTTTCCCTGCCCGGCCCCACCTCCTCCAGGGCTACTCCCATTGTCAGTCCCCCCCACCAGCTCCCCGAACTCCCCGTTTACCCCTCTGCCCGAACCCGTCCACCCGACCCCTGCAGAAAAACCCATATAGAAAAGACAAATCAACATCACCCCACCCACCCTGAGGCCGACCCACATCTTGCACTCAACCAAGCAAATACAAATACAGTATTATACAGCATCCCCCATCCTAGACCCTCAGTTTGAGTCCAATTTCTCGGCTTGCACAAAGGCCCTTGCCTCCTCCGGGGACTCAAAATAATGGTGCCGATCTTTATAGGTGACCCACAGACGCGCCGGCTGCAACATGCCGAACTTCACACTCCGTCTATGGAGCACTGCCTTCGTCCGGTTAAACCCGGCTCTCCGCCTCGCCACCTCCGCACTCCAGTCCTGGAAGATCCGCACCTCCGTGTTCTCCCACTTGCTGCTCCGCTCCTTCTTGGCCCACCGGAGCACACACTCACGGTCCACGAACCGATGAAACCGCACCAACACCGCCCGCGGCGGCTCGTTCGGCTTGGGCCTCGTAGCCAGAATTCTGTGGGCCCCCTCCAACTCCAGGGGCCCCTGGAAGGACCCAGCCCCCATCAGCGAGTTTAACATAGTCACCACATAGGCCGCTAGGTCCGACCCCTCCAGCCCCTCCGTGAGGCCCAAGATCCGCAAATTCTTCCTCCTCGACCGGTTGTCCAGCTTCTCGAACCGCTCCTGCCATCTTTTATGGAGCGCCTTGTGCATCTCCACCTTCCTCGCCACGGCTACGACCTCATCCTCCCTTTCGGAGGCCTGCTGCTGCAGCTCCCGGATCGCAGCCCCGTGGGCTGTCTGGGTCTCCATCAGCTCCCTGTTGGTTACCTTCAGCGACTCCAGCCGCTCCAACTTAAGCTCCTGGAAGCAGCACAGCAGAGTCGCCTGCTGCTCCTGGGCCCACTTCCTCAGCTCCTCGAGGCCTCCGCCGGCTGCCATTTTATCTTCCTTCCCCCGCTTTTTCAGAGGTGCTTTCTCCGGTTTTCTCCTTACCCCACTCCTGGTCCGGACGACCATAGGACCGTAGGGATCGACTCTTCCCACGTCGGGATTTGCCTGAAAAGAGCCCCAAAGTCCGTTCTCAGCAGGAGCTGCCGAATGTGCAGCTTAGCTCCTCAATGCCGCCACCGGAAGTCATAATTTTGGTTGTTGATGAACCAATATTTTCTTGAGTCGGAAGAATGGTGGTATTCATCCGTCGAAGAAAACAGAAAAAATTAATTTCTTATATAATTGTAAACATTTTATATGTGAGTAATATTAATTACCTATAAATTTTTTAATGAAAAAACTGAGTATTAATGCAGTCTAAAATCAGAACAATTTTCTTAAAAAACAAACGAAATTTTAAAAAAAATTTAGCAAAATATTAATTCAATTATTATTACACTTTAAACTATTTTAATGTGATAAAGATCGAGAGCCCGAGATCAATCAGACATGAGACTGTAAAGGAACTTTAAGAAACAAATGAATAAATATAAGATAATCAAATAGGAGTTTTTCTCTAACAAATTGCGCGTACCTGAAAAGTGGTCCTGTTGAAATTTTTGATCAGATGGTAGTCTAATATTCGACTGTCTAGCGGAAGGAATTGTTTTTTGCTTTAGACTTTATTTTTATTAAAAATATTTGAATTGAAAAATGCTACCTGAAGAGTTGTCCTGTTGAAATTTCAAATCGGATGGTAGACTAACCCTCGATTGTTTAGTGATGGGAATCGTCCTTTGTAAATGTTCCAAGTTTTGTTATATTTAAAAAAACGACAGCATTTAAAAATGTGCTACCTGCATCAAAGTAGAGAGTACTGTTCTTTATGTGGGCTACTAAAACCCGTTTTTTAGGCAAACATCGGTCCCTACATGTTTCACAGACAATACTGCTCCTCAGGGGACTGTTTTTCATCCACTAAGAGCTTTCCTCTCACGAAGTGTGCAGCACCAATTTCCAAATTGGAAAAAATCCTGAGAAAAAATCAAATTAGGTGGATAAATCTTACAACTATGAAAGAATATTCAATTATTGAAATGGTTTTACCTCAACAAAATCAGAAATAGCAAAGCTGTTCTGAGAAATGCCTCAAATTGTGGAGAACTTGAGAAAGCAAGTGGCTCTGGATTGTGTCTGGAACCTTCTGGCAAACTGCCAAACACCAGCAGCTATAGAAAACCGCTTGTTACAACTGTCTTTGCCAATGGTTACCGTAAAACCTCCTTTACTTCTGTGCTGTACTGCCACATTGAAAATCTATGTATATCCCATGGAAAGTAAAGGTTAAAAATTCAAAACAAAAAATTAAAATTTGTAAATAATTTAGCATTGAGACAACTAAACTGTAGACATATATTAAGTGAGGGGTTTAAACTAAATTAGGATAAAGGTAGGAGTCATTGAGGTTTGGGATAGGGTCGGAACCACTGAAACCCATCAGGGGACTGAGGGCTGGTCCCTGGGTCAGGTTAGGGTGAAAAATAATTGAATTGTTTGTTTTCGGGTTGTATGTTATTTTATCCATTTTTTTAGGATTGCAATGGCTGTGTCACTTGTCCAATGTATGTTGTTATGTGACACTCTGAAAAGCTCATTTGGTATATTTGGGATGAACATTTTACTCCTGATGAATTGATTTGGGCGACAATTGTCTCCATTTGTGTTTTGGGGAGACTCTGGCTGTAATTTAGTTCAATGATGAAGATTTTTGTTTTTGGGAATCTCTGTTTTGCTACTTTGAATCGTATTTGGAGTTGTTTAATCGCAGTCGTAGCTCTCTGTGTTCGGTTAAAAATACCAATTGAAAATCTTATTCTGTGTATTTTGGGATAATGTTTTAGTTTATTTAAAATGGATGTAATATGGATAAATTTGGCTCTAGGGAAACAGTCGAATTGGATGTTGGGGACTGGACAACTATTAATTTTGGAGAGATTGGAGTCCCCTATGGCCAGTATGGATTTCTTTGGAAGCAATAACCATTTTTAATTTTTGTAGTATGTATGAGGGTGTTGTGTCACCATCAATGTGGTTTTGTTCTGTGTGGTAGAAGATACATCCATAGGTGTTTGTACAGGACTGTTTTTATTTTCATTGGGTTCTCAGCTGTGTGGAACCATGTTGGTGCCTGGATCGGGGCTGCCAGTCGGTTCATATCTGCGGGACAGGTTGGTGTACCTGATGGTGGTGAAACTATGTGTCTGTGACCAGGAATTGAATTTGAAGAATTAAGTGAGGCGATCGAAGCCGGTATTAAATGTTTTGGTGTTTTGTTCGCCATTTTCAATGATGTTGATGAATTCTTAGGAATTATATTTTTTGAGGTCTTATATTGAGGAATTGTGGTGAAATCCTCAAAATCTAAACTACTGTGTTGGGTCATAGGAGATGTCACGGTGTTTGTGTTTGTCTCCTGAGGTGGTAGGACCATTTTTGAAGTGAAAATGTAATTTTTGCTTTTTTAATTATTTCGGATTTGGAATTCTCTTTAAAGTTTATTTTATACCAGGTTTTTGCAATGGAGAATGCTTCTTGTAATTTGTCCCTATTGTCATTTTTTTCCCAATTTATCGAGCAATATTTTTAAATTTGTTGTGTAGTGATCAATTGAAATCATTTTAGTGTTTTGGGCCCAATTGTTTGCATTAATAATTTTGTAATTATTTCAATTGTCACCTCTATGGGTCGAATTGAATCAATTAATATCTTTGAAAATTTTCTAATTCTTTTGGGGGTATCAACTTCGAGTATTGGCTTGTATCATTTTAGAGATAATTTTGACTGTTGAGGAAAAAATCTTTTTTCGAGTAGGATGTGGATTAATGGTGATATTCATCCCGAGGAGAAAATAGAAACAATTAAATTCCTATATACGTTTAAAGGCTTCATATATGAGTTGTTTTATTTTTTTTAAATGAAGAAACAAGGAATGAATACCACATAAAATCAAAGAATTAATAAATATAAAAGAAAAAAAGTTTTTAAAAAATATATATATTTCTTTATTCTCCTTTTTTGCATTTTCTCCCAAATTTACACCCACCAACAATAAACAATAATCAGTAACAAATAGGTCAATCCCCATATCAATAACAACAACCCAAAATATTCACCCACATGTTCACGTAAACAACTGACAAAAAGGAATCAGGAATCCCCCACAGCCCCATTAACACCCATCGTCCCCTCCCTCAGCCCTCTCACCCACCCACCCCCGAACTAATGTTTGATGTTATCTAGTTCTTGAAAGTGCATAATGAATAATGCCCATGAAATGTAGAACCCCTCAGGCCTTCCCCTCAGTTCAAACTTAACCTTCTCAAGAGTCAAGAATTACAGCAGATCCCCCCGCCAAGCTAGGGCACAGGGTGGAGAGGCCGCTCTCCAGCCCATCAGGATCCGTCTTTGGGCGATCAACGAGGCGAAGGCTACAACATCTGTCTCCGCACCCGTTTCCAACCCTGGCCGGTCCGACACCCCGAATATGGCCTCCCTGGGGCCTGGGTCCAGTTTCACATGCACCACTTTAGAAATTACCCTAAAAACCTCCTTCCAGTAATCCTCTTGCTTTGGACTGGACCAAAACATATGAACGTGATTAGGCCCCCCCCCCTCCCCGCAACGTTCACGCACATCTTCAACTCCTTCAAAGAATCGGCTCATCCTCGCCCTCGTGAGGTGTGCTCTGTATACCACCTTCAGCTGTATCAGCCCCAACCTCGCGCACAAGGTGGAGGCATTCACTCTCCGGAGCACCTCACACCAGAACCCCTCCTCCATATCCTCTCCCAACTCTCCCACTTTACTTTGATCCCCTCCATTGGTGCCTTCTCCTCTTCCAAAATAGCTCTGTAGACCGCTGTCACTACCTCCTTCTCCAGTCCCCCTGTCATCAGCATCTCCTCCAGCAATGTGGAGGCCGGCTCCCCCGGGAAGTTCTGTATCTCCTTTCTGGCAAAATCTCGAACCTGCATGTATCTAAACATTTTCCCCTGCTCCAGCCCATACTTGGCTTCCAGCTCCTTCAATCCTGCAAACCAACCCCTAAGAAACAAATTTCTTTGCTCAAATCCGTGGTTCACCCGAATCGGCATTTCCCTTGACCCTGCCCCTAACCCGAAGTGTTGCCGAAACTGCCTCCAAATTCTCAATGAAGCTATTATTACCGGACTCCCTGAGTACTTCCCCGGGGCTATCGGGAGCAGCACTGTTGCTAGTGCTTTCAATCCCGACCACCTGCATAAACTCCTCCATTCTGACCCACTGGGAATCAACCCCTCTGACCCAGCTCCGCACCTTCTCCACATTCGCTGCCCAGTAGTATTACATCAGGTTCGGAAGACCCAAACCTCCTGCCTGCCTTCCCCTCTGTAGTAGCACCTTTCCAACTTTGGCCACCTTCCCTCCCCATATGAACGACGTAATCCTTCCCTCAATCTCTCTGAAAAAAGCCTTTGGCAGGAAAATCGGCAGGCATTGAAAAATAAACAGAAATCGTGGTAACACATTCATTATAACCACCTGTACCCCGACCCGCCAGTGACAGAGGGAGACCATCCCACCTCGCCAGGTCCGCTTTCACTCTCCCCACCAAACTAGAAATGTTGTACCCCACTACCGGGCAACCTGCACCCCCAAGTACCTAAAGTGAGTCGAAAAAACTTTTTAAAATAAAAAATTAACCCAATTACTGTTAAAATGCGAACTATTTTAATCAGACAAAGATAGAGAGCCCAAGATCAATCAGATACGAGACTGCAAAGGAAATTTTACAATCAAATCAATAAATATAAAATAATTGAATAGGGTCGCCATCAGGGGACTTAGGGTTTGGTTTAGGGTCAGGGGTCTTCAGGTACTTTTTAAAGTTATGTTAGGATTAGGGTCGGAGTCATTAGGGTTAGGGTCAGCGTCGCCATCAGGAGACTTGGCTCAGGTTTAGAGTTGGATGAGGGTCAGGGGTCTTCGGGTTTTTTTAAAGTTTAAGTTAGGATTAGGGTTGGGGTCACTAGGGTCAGGGTTAGGGTTGGGTTCAGGGTCACCGTCAGGGTTAGGGTTATTCGGATTAGGGTCAGGGTTAGAGTTAGGATCAGGGGGCTGAGGATTAGGGGAGGGTTAGGGTCGGGGTTAGGGGTCCCAAGGTTAGTGTCAGGGTCATTAGGGCCAGGGTTAGGGTTGGGAAATAACAAATAATCCTTGGAATCTATAGGGATATGCGTGCATTAAAATCTGTTTATATTCGCAATGTTCTTTAAGTTATTAACCAGTATTAGTCTCGTAATCATATTGAATGTTTTAGTAAATTTTAATTAAGCCTGTTCGGGAACTTTGTCCTTAGATTTATAATCTAGTGCATTTAGCACAGTGGTTAGCACTGAGGCTTCACAGCAGCAGGGTCCCCGGTTTGATTCCTGGCTTGGGTCACTGTCTGTGTGGAGTCTGCACGTTCTCCCCGTGTCTCCGTGAATTCCCTCCGGGTGTCATAGATGTTTACAGCATGAAAACAGGCCCTTCAGCCCAGCTTGTCCATGCCGTCCAGTTTCTATCACTAAGCTAATCCCACTTGCCCACGTTTGGCCCATATCCCTCTGTACTCACCCTGCCCATGTAACTGTCTAACTGCTTTTTAAAGGAAAACATTGTACCGGCCTCTACCACTGCCTCTGGTAACCCGTTCCAGATGCTCACCACCCTGTGTGAAAGAATTTCCCCTCTGGTCTATTTTGTATCTGTCACCTGATACCTATGGCCTCTAGTTCTAGACTCCTCTACCTTTGGGAAAAGATGTTGACTATCTACCTTATCTATGCTCCTCATTATTTTATAGACATCAACCCTGAGCCTCCTACACTCCAGGGAAAAAAGTCCCAGCCTCTCCTTATAACTCAGACTATCAAGTAGTGACAGCATCCTCGTAAATCTCTTCTGCACTTTTTCTCGTTTAACAATATCCTTCCTATAATAGGGTGACCAGAACTGAACACAGTATTCCATGTGTGGTCTTACCAATGTCTTGTACAACTTCAACAAGACGTCCCAACTTCTGTATTCAATATTCTGACCAATGAATCCTAGCATGCCGAATGCCTTCTTCACCACCCTGTCCACCTCCGACTCCACAGGAGCTATGAACCTGTATCCCGAGATCTCTTTGTTCTATAACTCTCCCCAACTCCCTACCATTAACTGAGTAGGTCCTGCCATGATTTAATCTACCAAAATGTATCACCTGACATTTATCCAAATTAAACTCCACCTGCCATTCATCGGCCCACTGGCCCAATTGGTCAAGATCCTGTTGCAATCTTCTGTAACCTTCTTCACTATGCCACCAATCTTGCTGCCATCAGCAAACTTACTAACCATGCCTCCTACATTCTCATCCAAATCATTAACAACAGTGGACCCAGCACAGATCCCTGAGGCACACCGCTGGTCCCAGGCCTCCAGTTTGAAAAACTACCCCCACAACCACCCTTTGGCTTCAGTCGCCAAGCCAATTTTGTATCCAATTGGCTACCTCACCCTGGAACCCGTGAGATTTAACCTTTTGCAACTACCTACCATGCGGTACCTTGTCAATATTGGTGCTGGTAATTTATAATATTCAGTATCGTTGAGTTGCCGATAAGCTTCAAAAAGGTATTGTTGGCGATCCATAATAACAATATTATTCCTTTTGTTTTCTGGTTTTATAATGAAATGTGAGTTTGATTTTAGCTGTGTGATTGCTTGTCTCTCTGTTCTTGTTAGGTTTTGTTTATCTCTTACTTGTTTGGTAATGGGTAATTGGTAATTAGTAATGGGTCTGCCTGGGAGAATTTCATGTGGTACAGTCCATGTTTTGGGATTCTTATGTATTTTTGTGGGAGGTACAATTTTCTGGGTAAAGGTTGAAATTCGGCAAAATAGTTAATTTGTTTTTCATTAAGGTAGTGTGAATTGTATTAATAACTCTGAGATTTGTTCATGTGTTTGGAGGAATATTGGTGCTGGTAATTTAGGATAGTATTCAGTATTATCAAGTTGTCGATAAGCTTCAAAGAGGTATTGTTGCCGATCCATAATGACAATATTATTCCCTTTGTCTGCTGGTTTTATAATGATCTGTGAGTTTGATTTTAGCTGCGTGATTGCTCGTCTTTCTGTTCTTCTGAAGTTTGGTTTATTCTTTATTTGTTAATAGGTCTATGATTTGGATTTGTTTATTGTCACGTGTACCGAGATACAGTGAAAAGTACTTTTCTGCAAGCAGCTCAAACAGATTATTTAGTACATGAAAATAAAATAAAAACAAAATGCATAAAAGGGCAACACATGGTCCACAATGTAAATTCATAGACACCAGCATTGGGTGAAGCATAGAGGGCTGTAGTGTTAGTCAGGTCAGTCCATAAGAGGGCTGTTTAGGAGTCTGGTAACAATGGGGAAGTAGCTGTTTTTGAGTCTGTTTGTGCGTGTTCTCAGACTTTTGTGTATTCTGCCTGATGGAAGCAGTTGGAAGAGTGAGTAAGCTGGGTGGGAGGGATCCTTGATTATGCTGCCCGCTTTCCCCAGGCAGCGGGAGGTGTGGATGGAGTCAATGGATGGGAGGCAGGTTTGTGTGATGGACTGGGTGCTGTTCTCGACTCTCTGACGTTTCTTGCGGTCTTGGGCCGAGCAGTTGCCATACCAGGCTGTGATGCAGTCAGATAGGATGCTTTCTGTGGTGCATCTGTAAAAGTTGGTAAGAGTCAGTGTGGACTTGCCGAATTTCCTTTGTTTCCTGAGGAAGTATAGATGCTGTTGTGCTTTCTTGGTGATAGTGTTGACGTGGGTGGACCTGGACAGATTGTTGGTGATGTGCACACTTAGGAATTTGAAGCGGTTGACCATTTCCACCTCGGCCTGTTGATGCTGACAGGGGTGTGTACGATACATTGCTTCCTGAAGTCAATGACCAGCTCTTTAGTTTTGCTGGCATTGAGGGAGAGATTGTTGTCGCTTCACCACTCCACTAGGTTCTCTATCTCCCTCCTGTATTCTAACTCGTCATTATTCGAGATCTGACCCACTATGGTCGTGTCGTCAGCAAATTTGGAGATGGATTTGGAACTAAATATTGCCACGCAGTCGTGTGTGTACAGGGAGTATAGTAGGGGGCTACGTACGCAGCCTTGCGGGGCTGCGTTATTGGGGACTATTGTGGAGGTGTTTTTTGGCGATATGTGGGTTCCAGTAATTTTGTGTAATATTCGGTACTATTCAATTGTCAGTAAGCCTCAAAAAGATATTGTTGTCGATCCATTACAACAATATTGTTGCCTTTATCTGATGATTTTATTATGATATTCAAATTTGATTTGAATTGTCTGATTGCCTGTCTTTCCGCTCGTGAGATTTTGTTTGTCCCTTATTTGTTTAATCTTACCAGTGTCTAAATTGATCATTTGGCTAAAGTTCAGTATTTTTGGGTCTATTTTCTTTTCGGGTGGAAGCCAATTCGATTGGGGTGTGAATGGTTCCTTGTTCAGTGTCTTCTACTCAAAGTCCTCTATACCCACCCTGCCTATGTCACTCTCTGTTTTTTAAAGGACATAATTATACCCGCATTTACCACTGCCTCTGGCAGCTCATTCCAGATGCTCACCACCATCTGTGTGAAGAAATGTCCCCTCTGGTCTCTTTTATATCTCTCCCCTCTCACCTTAAGCCTATGCCCTCTAGTTCTAGACTCCTCTACCTTTGGGAAAAGATGTCGACTATTTACCTTATCGATGCTCCTCATTCTTTTATACCTTCCATAAGATCACCCAAAGCCTCCTACGCTCCAGGGAAAAAAAGTTCCAGTCTATCCAGCCTCTCTTTATAACTCAGACCATCACGTCCTGGTAGCATCCACGTAAATCTCTTTTCACACTTTATAGTTTAACAATATCCTTCCTATAATAGGGTGACCAGAACTGAACACAGTATTCCATGTGTGGTCTTACCAATTTCTTGTACAACTTCAACGAGACGTTCCAACTCCTGTATTCAATATTCTGACCAATGAAACCGAGCATGCTGAATGCCTTCTTCACCAACCTGCGGCTCCACCTTCAAGGAGCTATGAACCTGTACCCCTAGATCTCTTTGTTGTGTAACTCTCCTCAACTCCCTACCATTAACTGAGTAGGTCCTGCCCTGATTTGATCTACCAAAACGTGTCACCTCACATTTATCCAAATTAAACTCCATTTGCCATTCATCAGCCCACTGGCCCACTTGATCAAGATCAACATGCAATCTTATAAACCTTCTTCCCTATCCACTATTTAACCAATCTTGGTGTCATCTGCAAACTTACTAACCATGCCTCCTACAAGAGAGTGGGAGCTTGCAGTCCTTTGTCTCTTTAAACATCTGTAGCAGCGAGAGAAGGCTGATGATTAACTGTTTGAACTTTACGAGCAGAGGAATCTGTGTGTTTTATTTGTTTATGTGGATGTTCGTGGAGTTATGTTATCGTTAAGGTTTATCTTTCTGAGGAATTAACCTTGTCTGGAGTTTTTATTACAGACATTCTTGGAACTTTACAACAGAAATACAAGGACACTGACATAATTAATTTGTTGTTTTGAAGTATTTGATATGTTTCACTGCTTGTGTGTGAATGATATTCTTCTGAGTCTGTTTCACGTGATGTTGTTTTCTGTCAAAATTATAATCTTTGAGCAAACAGCTAACGAAACCTGGAGGCATGATTCCAGGATAGTTGTGATCAACCTGTAGGAATTTTAATCTGGATACAAATTCACACACGTAAGAGCAAGATCATTTTAATTTAATAGGTATTATTGGAATTTGGGATATCTAAAATAAATATGGCCAATCCTGTGTTGGATTGATCTTGTGTTAATATCTTTTTTGAATCTGACAAGAATTTTTTTCCTGACACAACTGAAAGAAGAAGAAAGACAGACAAAATTCTGAGATCGAAAGAAGTAAAAAGTGCAAAGTAGAGATTATTAAAGAAAAGGCGTCCCCTGATAATGCTTCTCGTTTGGTCGAAACAAAGAGAGGTGGTGACGTAATGACGTCCAGTTGAAAACTTTCACACATACACAGAATCATAGAATTTACAGTGCAGAGGGAGGCTATTGGGCCCATCGAGTCTGCACCAGCCCTTCGAAAGAGCACCCTACCCGAGCCCATACCTCCACCCGATCCTTGTAACACCACCTAACCTTTTGGACACTAAGGGGCAATTTATCATGGCCAATTCACCTAACCCACACATCTTTGGACTGTGAGGAAACTGAAGCACCCGAAGGAAAAGGTGGAGAGGCAGCACAATCGAGGCAAAGATTTCCAGAATATGGAGCCAGGAAGCTGAAGGTACAGTTGCCAATGGAGTGATTACAAAATCAGGAATGTTCAACAGGCTGGAATTGGCAAAGTAGATAAATCCAGGGAAATGATGGGGTAGTGGAGCAAGTGTGCAGCATTGTAGGACTGAAGGGGATGGGGAGGAGAAAGGCCACACAGGGTTTAAAAATCAAGGATGACAATTTTTTAAAAGGTGTTTCTAGTCCTGAAGCCAATTTAGATCAGGGAAGACGGAAGGTGGGTCACAGTGACTTGCTGCAAGACAGGGGCAGCAATTGTGAATGATCTCCAGTTTGGGGAAGGTAGAATGTGGGAGATGTGCTGGAAAAAACAAGTTTAGGAGGTAGCAAAGGCATAAATTTGGATTTCAGTCACAGTCTTGGTGCATACGTTGGGCAGGAAGCTCAAACCATCACTGTAGTGGTGTAGTCCTGAACATTAGTCATGATTGATTAAATCATCCTAAACTTGGTTTAGTCCTGGGTCTGGAGAAGAGCAGAGGCCAGAGGTGGGGTGAGAGTGGGTATTCCCATTACAGATAACAAAACAAAGGTAAGACTTGGAAGTATTTGCTGAATAACCAAACTTTATTATAATAAAACATAGAAACATTTTTAAAGTTTGTTTTTGTATATTTGTAACTATTGCACAATAACTATAATTTTTTGTGGTTTAATTCTTCAATATAATAAGAACTTTTCTCGGGGGTTCCTTCTTGGGAGTTCAAAAGGGTTTCAGGCCCCAACTTATTCTATTCCCATACTCCCCTGGTAACCTTTCCTTTGAGGAATATATGACCAATCATTCTCATATCTCCTTCCATCCCCATTTTTAAAGAAACTGTCCCAAGACCGGGAGCCTGAAGTATTCCAAGGGATCCCCAGAAACTCACCATTTCTCTATGAGGGACAGCAGCAAAGAACAGAAACAGGTCCAATGGTCGAAGCAGTCATGTTAGTGTTTACCGTCCACATGAGCAATAGCCCGAATTGCATGTGTCTATCTTGCTTCCATATCCTTTAATCAACGATTTGTAAATGTTGGCACGGACTCCGTTTCATTCATTTACTCTGGTTGGGCATTCCACATTCTTCCATCATTTTATACAAGTCTTCCCTGTTCTTTTGCTACCCTGAGACATTTAGTACCTATCCCCTCGTAAGATATCAGGATGTTCAAAGCTAGTTAGAAAATTAATCAACTTATGTCCCCGCTAAAGAAATTGAACACTGGAAAACTACCAATTTAACTCTACAATAAACACCTTAAAAAGGGGATGAGAAATCCAGTAAGAAGCGGGTAAAGAGAATCCCCATTACATCACATCTAGTTCACATCAACTGACCGGTTCCATAGTGGTTCTCTGGATTGTCCAAAATCACAGCCCAGTGTTTCCCAAGAAGCTGTTCTCGGTAATTAATGCTGTTTAATAAGCATTTCAGAAGATTCAGAGGGACATTGTTTGCTGCTTATTAAAGTTGTGTTTGTTTAAAAAGTAGAATAGTATAGAGTTAAGTAGTAACATTTCTCCCAGACTCAAGTTGCGGTTGAAGACACAAAACTGATTTTTCACAAAACTCATCTTTTGTTGGGCTCAACTTTACAATGTAGTTGAATAAAAGACTCGCAAAAAGCCAGTGACTACAAAGCAATTTTTTCAAAGGAGCAGAGAATTAACTCTTGCCTGTTAACAGCTGAAGATGTGTTTCTATTTTTACAGGAATTGGGAATTACAAATTTTAAGTTTGAATTGTCAGATATGTTCCGATTAATTAACCCATTTTGCCCCAAGCAGAATGGATCTTTTGTGTTTTATTTTACAGGTAACTGCAAGTGGAACAAGATTCGCAGTCGCTTCGGGAATTTGAGAATTTATTTGACAGAATCATAGCATCACAGAATCACAACAGTGCAGACAGGGGCCATTTGCCTATCAGTCTGCACTGACCCTCTCTGTGAGCGCCCTGCCCAGGTGCACTCCCCGCTCTATCTCCATATACCCACCTAACCTACACATCCTTGGATCATGGCCAACACACCTACCCTGCACGTGTTTGGGCTGTGGGAGGAAACCTACACAGGCACAGGGAGAAAGTGCAAGCTCCCCAAGGCTGGAGTGGAGCCCGAGACCCTCGCGCTGTGTTAAACACCGTGCCACCTCCTTTGTAAGACTTTCAGTTTTGCAGGAATAGTCGGCCTGATTTAAAATCCAGTCAAAGGTTGGGTGGGCATTCAGTGAGAAGTTATAACAGACAGAATTGATGGAGAAGCGCGGGGTCACATTCGCCAGTCTCAGACAAATCCCAGCAACAGTGTCAGCATTAGGTTTGCCAGATTTTACTGGCCCCCTTCCACATACATGGCCACAATAATGGGAATAGTTACATTGCTGCACTGAGCCAACAATATGGAGATTATAAGTGACCTGCCTGTAATCTGTTATTCCAACAGGCAATCAGCAGTTGCTGCTGGATATAGGAAATCCATTTAGAACACTCCATGGAGCAGATTCTGAACATGGGAAGATTGAAAATGATCTCAGATGCTAGAAGGGCTCAAGGGGAGTGTCTGTTACTCAAATGGGCGGGTTGCAGTAGTTCAGGACGAGAGGAACAACCAAGTGGGATATATGAACATTGAGGCAGATTGGAGTTGAGGGAGTGAGTAGGGTTGGGGAAGAGCGATTAGAGGAAGCCATTGTGATGACGGGATACACGGAGTGAATGAAGAGCCGAGAACAGGATGGGCGATAGGTGAACAAGGCGGGATGAAATTGAACGTGAAATCTATTTTTTTTAAAAATAATTTTGATTCAAATTTTCCAAAAACAAATGTTATCCCAACAACGAAAAGAGAAAAACAATAACCGCCCCCCCCCATACAAAAACAATAAATTACCAACAAGAAAGAGTAATAAACATAGAGCCATGAGAACAAACCCCCGTAATGAACCCGTAGCCCCCCCCCCCCCCCCCCAACCAGGTTGCTGCTGAAGTTGACCACCCTCTAATGCTCCGCCAGGAAATCAAGAAAAGGCTGCCACCGCCGGAAGAACCCTTGCACCGACCCCCTCAGGGCAAACTGACCCTTTCCAGTTTAATGATCCCGGCCATGTTGTTGATCCAAGATTCCGGGCTTGGGGGCTTCGCATCCTTCCACTGCAAATGGATCCTACACCAGGCTACTAGGGATGCAAAGGCCAGAATACCGGCCTCTCTCGCCTCCTGCACTCCCGGCTCCGATGCTACCCCAAAAATAGCGAGACCCCAGCCCGGTCCCACCCTGGAGCCAACCACCTTAGATAAGGTCACCGCCACCCCCTTCCAGAAACCCTCCAATGCCGGACACGCCCAGAACATGTGCGTATGATTCGCTAGGCTCCCCGAACACCTGCCACACCTGTCCTCACCCCCAAAGAACCGGCTCAGCCTGGTCCCAGTCATATGCGCCCTATGCACCTTTAGCTGGATTAGACTAAGCTGTGCGTAAGAAGAGGAGGAATTCACCCTCCCCAGGGCGTCCGCCCACGTCCCCTCGTCAATCTCCTCCCCCAACTCCTCCTCCCATTTCGCTTTCAGCTCCTCCACCGAGGGCTCCTCTTACTCCTGCATCACCTGATAAATTGCAGAGATCCTACCCTTGCCGACCCACGTCCCCGAGAGCACCCTATCCCTTGGCGACAATAGCGGAAGCTCCGCTACCTGCCACCTAACAAACGCCCTAATCTGCATGTACCTAAAGGAATTCCCTGGGGGTAGACCCCACTTCCCCTCCAACTCCTCTAAGGTCGTAAACTTCCTGTCTCGGAAGAGGTCCCCCATCCGCCTGATACCTCCCCTGTGCCAACTCAAAAACCCTTCATCTATCCTCCCTGGTACAAACCGCTGGTTCCCCCGTATCGGGGACCAAACCGAGGCCTTCACTTCCCCCCTATGCCTCCTCCACTGCCCCCAGAATTTGAGGGTAGCCACCACTACCGGACTCGAAGAGTACCTTGCAGGGGGGCAAGGTACCTTGCAGACGTTGATCCTTCCCCTCCCCCATCTCCAGGTCCTCCCAATGCGGAGCGTGGTCTGATATGGCTATCGCCGAATACTCTGCCCCTACCACCCTCGGAATCAGCGCCCTGCTGCAGACAAAAAAGTCGATCAGGGAGTATGCCTTATGGATATGGGAGAAAAACGAGAACTCCCTACCTCCCGGCCTCATAAACCTCCAAGGGTCCACCCCTCCCATCTGGTCCATGAACCCCCTCAGCACTGTGGCCGCCGCCACCCTCTTACCGGTCCTGGACCTCTAACGATCCAGGGCTGGGTCCAGCACTGTATTAAAATCTCTTCCCAATATCAAGCCCCCCCCCCGTCTCCAGGTCTGGAATCCGGCTCAGCATGCACCGCATGAAGCCTGCATCGTCCCAATTTGGGATGTACACATTGACCAGCAACACCCGCTCCCCTTGGAGTCTACAGCTCACCATTACGTATCTGCCACAGGTATCCGCCACCACGCTCAACGCCACAAACGACAAGCTCTTTCCCACCAAAATCACCACCCCCCGGTTCCTCGCATCTAACCCTGAATGGAACGCTTGTCCAACCCACCCTCTTCTCAGCCTAACCTTGTCCGCCACCCTAAGAGATGCATTTCCTGGAGCTTAGCCATGTCCGTCCCTAGCCCCTTCAAGTGCGCAATCACCCATGCCCGCTTGACCGGCCTGTTCAGCCCCCTTACATTCCATGTGAAAAAAGCCCGCGCTTCCATCTGAAACCCCGCCCCCGGCCTAAACCACGGGAAAGAAAAGGGCGCGCGACCCAACGGGCCCACGATACAGCTCCCCAACCCTCCACCAGTGATACAGCTCCCCAACCATCCACCAGTGATACAGCTCCCCAACCATCCACCAGTGAAAAAGGCACCAAAATAAATAGTTGAAAAGCCCCAAAAAGAGAACAAACAAAAAAGGACCAACAAAGAAGTACAAGGGAGAATAGAGCTTCCGGACAGTATACATCAGTCCCCACCCCCCCCATCAGTCCTCAGTTTGAGTCCAGCTTCTCTGCCTGGACGAAGGACCAGGCATCTTCCGGGGAGTCAAAATAGAGCTGGCGGTCTTTATAAGTGACCCAGAGGCGTGCCGGCTGTAGCTGGCCAAACTTCACCCCTCTCTCGTGCAGAACTGCCTTCGACCGGTTAAAACCAGTTCTTCCCTTCGCCACCTCTGCGTTCCAGTCCTGATAAATCCAAATCTCTCCGTTCTCCTGCCTGCTGCTCCTCTCCTTCTTCGCCCATCTCAGCACACACTCACGGTCGACGAAGTGGTGAAAGCAGACCAGCACCACCCTTGGCGGCTCTTACGGCCTGGGATTTCTCACCAACCCTCGATGAGCACCTTCCAGCTCCAAGGGCCCTTGGAAGGACCCCGCACCCATTAGCGAGTTTAGCATCAAGGCCACATAGACCCCCAGGTCCGATCCCTCCAGCCCCTCCGGGAGGCCCAGGATCCGCAAGTTCTTCCGCCGCGAGCAGTTCTCCATTTCCTCCATCCTCGCCTGCCATTTTTTGTGGAGCGCCTCATGCGATTCCACCTTCACTGCTAGGCCTAGGATTTCATCCTCATTCTCCGAGGCCTTTTGCCATAGCTCTCGGATCTCTGCACCCTGAGCCGTCTGAGTCGCTATGAGCTTATCCAGTGAGGCCTTAAGCGGTTCCAGCAGCTCAGCTTTCAGCTCCCTGAAGCAGCTCCTGCGCCCACTGCTGCCGGTTCCCTGCCCGCTGCCATCTTGATCTTCCTGCCTCGCACCTTTCTCTGCTCCAAAGCCGAGTTTTTGACCGCCCCACTCCTGGTCCAGTCCATCCACCGGCAGATAAACGCAGCAGATGTGTTCCCCCACCGGGAAAAGTCCAGCCAGCACCGCTCCGGGCCCTTAAAGGTGCCCAAAAGACCGAAAATAGCGGGAGCCACCGAACATGCGGCTTAGCTCCACGTCACCGCAACCGGAAATCTAGTGAAATCTATTTGATGAGTAACAAGAACAACGATGATGTAAAAAAAAAACATACAGTTTAGCTGCTGTCCATGGACATAAGGACAAAGCCTATTTTGAAGAAGAGATCCTACAACTTCAGACAAAGAAGGTCTGAACTGGACATTAATAAGAATCTGAAAGCCAACAACACTGTTGTTCGAATTTGAAACACTTCTGTGATGTGAAAAGACAATGTAATTGAGCAAATTACCGTAAAACAAATGTGTAATTTAAGACAAATAACAATCACAGTGTTACTGCTTGGAACCAAATGGAAATGTTGATTTCTGTTTTAAACATGAAGATATTGGACTGCAAGATAACTCCAGGGCTCATGGTTGTGATAGGATTCAGTAATTGAGGATAGACGAATGAGACAGGAAATCAAAACAGGGAATGGGAATTGGAATATTGGGGGCAATTCAATGGAATATTTCAATCTGGCATTAATATGAAGGGGAAAGTTTAGAGGAGGCTATTACATTGATACATTTTCTCTTGGTAATGCTTGTGTCCTTGTCTAGGCTTTTATTTAAGAGAACAAAAATGTGATACTCTGGCCACCACCCAAGGCATCTGGATCATACGTGGAGAGATCAGCAACAACTTTGAGATCTTTTGATAAGATCACAAAAGGTTCAAGAATGTGTGGTATGACATTGGGGGCACTGCGTACGTGTGCAGATGAGTTACGTGTGAAGAAACTAATTGGCTGGCTTGCCATTCTGCATTGAAGAGCAGGCCCCATGCATGCACACTACTTGACAAACCGCATGGCCGGAAATGGTCAATGGGGCCAACAGAGTGAAACAACATCATTAAGTGATCAAGGCACTGACACATATTCCACAGAGAAACTGACTTTAAAATAATTGGGATAGAATCAAACACAGTTACCTGTCGAAATGAGTGACAGGGCAAATTATTTGGATAAGAACAAGTAAGGGCCTGGTAGCAAGTAAACCCGATGAGGAATATCCAGAAGATGGATACAGACAATTTGGAGAGCTGGAGAATATTTTAAGTCCATGGATGATGTTATTTTGAATGATATTTGAGTGAGATGATTTGCAAATGGGGAGTGTCAGAGAGAAAGGGGTATCAATCCAATTATTCAGAGATCACATTCAAGTAACAATATGGAATTATGGAACAAGCTGGAATTTAACACAAGTTATGAGAAGAAAAAATCAGATTCGAAAAGAAAAACAAAGTGAATTTTCTCCCTAAACAGATCATCCCACTGAAGGGCTAGAGAAAGAAGTGACCAAGAACAATATTGAGATACGGGCTGGAAGAGTAAGATCTCATCCTGTGACAACTGGGACCGTATTATACATTACTCACAAGTTGAAATTACATTTATTTTAGTTTAGTTAACACATAATCTATATATGGCAACTCGATATGATTTTATAGTCAATTTTGGATTTAAAAACTCATCCCATGACCCTGTCTTAGCATCACGCTCAAAATTGACACGGAAAAAAGAACATATGGCCTTAAGACAGTGATGTGAGACATCAAGGGTGAACAATTACTGATACAAACTATCAGTCCAAAGAAGTAAACGTGCCATTACTGCACATGACAAGTTTTTCGCTTTGTTTTTTTAATGGTGATGCAAAGACAGCCAAAGAGTTAATAAACTGGCTGTCATCATAGAAAAGGTAGCGAATGACACCTCGACAGCCCTGTTCAGGATTTCCTCTGAAATGCGAGCTATCCGTACTGTGGCCTTGCAAATTCGAATAGCTCTTGGTTATATTCTCGCCAAGAAAGGTGGACATGTGCCCTGATCGGATCGGAATGTTGTACTTACATTCCAGATCGCTCCAAAGAGATCACTAATTTGGCAAAACAAATTAAAAGTGAGGTTGAAAATCTCAAACAACCCGAACCCTGCACTCTTGGAGTTGGGATGTGGAGTAGTTGGGATCTTTAGGGGTTTCAGTGGTACAAGGCCTGGTTATGTTCTTTGTAGCTATTTTTGTGATACATCTTGTATTTGTGATAATCAAATGTATCTGTAAAAGATTGTCACAAACATCAAAAAGCGCTGAAACAGTCAGATATGAAGGGCGCTTACTATTACTTTCTCATCAAAGACTGCAAATGTGTTGATTTTTATGGCATTTGTCTCTTTGCTTTACTTTGTACTCTTGTGATTGATTTATTCTATTTTTATTTTGAATAATCAAAAGGGGGGAAATGATAGATTTATTGAATCACATTTATTTAGTTGGTACCTTGATGAATTGATACAGTATCATTTTAAATTCAGTACTGAGACATAAAATGGAATGTTCAAAAAGCCAATGACATAATAATAATAATGTTTATTATTGTCACAAGTAAGCTTACATTAACACTGCAATGAGGTTACTGTGAAAATCCCGAGTCGTCACAGTCCGGCTCCTGTTTGGGTACACAGAGCGAGAATTCAAAGTGTCCAATTCACCTAACAAGCCCGCCTTTTGGGACTTGTGGGAGGAAACCGCAGCACCCGGAAGAAACCCACGCAGACACAGGGAGATCATGCAGACTAAGCACAGTCAATGACCCAAGCCGGGAATTGGATCCGGGTTACTGGTGCTGTGAAGCAATAGTGCTAACCACTGTGCTACCGTGCTGCTCTGAAACATGGTTTCAGATAAAAAAATGAGAATTACTGTACAAAGCTCACATTCTTTCAAGAAAAATTGCATAAAAGCCTTAGTAATGTAGAGACCATTGTTCCACAATACATTTAGTAATAAGAAAGCATTGTAGTCTTAGCAACAGAAAACAAATGTACATGAGTCTTAGAAACAAGCAAGGTTAATGCAGAACACCTTATCTTTGTAGAATTGGTTCACATGGCATGCGGATGTAGACATTTAATTAATTTGATAGATCTTAATGAATCTTAAGTAATGACCAATGCCTGGATAACAAATCATGTTCTGTGACAGACAGTTTGAATAAATCAGAGAGCCTCAGCTGAGAATTAGAACCAATGAGAGTAAATAAGGGGTTAGACCATTGCTAAGAATTTCTTTAAGAATAAGGAGTCATGATTAATTTTTTTGTTCTGAATCTATGCTCTTAAGAAATTCTGAACCATCTATTGATTTTTGATGTTTCCGTTTAACACTCTTCATTATGTTTTGATTTATTATTTGACCTGAATTTTGATTTATTTTTATGTAAGAGAATCAAGGTGAATAATTTGCAATAAAGTTGTATTTTTTTGGAAACCTCCAATCAACCGGACCTGTGATTCTTATTTTGAAGATAAATAGATTTTAACATGGCAAGTTCGATCGAAGTATTCAAAGAAAATTAGATTTCTATCTGAAAAGAAAGAATGTGCAAGGTTACGGGGATAAGGCACTGGAGTGGGGCTAGGTAGAATGTTCTTTCAAAGAGTCAGCACAGACTCGATGGGCCGAATGGGCTCTTCCTGAACTGTAACGATTCTGTAGTTCTGACAGCACAGGCCCTCCATCATCAGCATTGGAATTGAAATTCCGATCATTACATCAACACCAGAACCACAATGGAATATCAGAAAACTGGGAAATCCTCCGATAGACACCAACATCAGGTGGATTTCACCAACCGCCCAATGCCTTCAACAGATTAATAGGATTGATGAAAGCTTGGAGTTTAATCTGGGAGAAGGTGAACCAGGGAAAAACAGAAATAACCCACAGTCCCGGTTCGGAACAGGGCAGAAACGTTTAAAAATGCTAATCATTTAGGGCAGCACGGTGGTGCAATGGTTAGCACTCCTGCCTCACGGCGCCGAGGTCCCAGGTTCTATCCCCGTTCTGGGTCACTGTTCGTGTGGAGTTTTCACATTCTCCCCGTGTTTGCGTGTTCCCTAAAGATGTGCAGGGTAGGTGGATTAGCCACGCTAAATTGCCCCTTAATTGGAAAACAAAAATGAATTGGATACTCTAAATTTATTTTAAAAAACAGAAATAACCCAGAGTAAGAAAAGGCCCCAAAAATGTCCCAGTCAGTAACAGGAGATCAATCGGTTTCCTCTTGTCACTGGAGAAATAATATATTCAAAACAGTGCCTGAATCAAAGCTGATTTAATCAATGTTTATACAAAACATCAATGCACACCCCAGCTTTCAGGCTTATTAATATCAGCAACAACAAACTCCAGCTGTCAGAGTGAAGATGGTTCAGTCTGGATGTGATTAACAGCAAAATCCAAATCCAATCCCTGCAGTCACTTGTGACCTTGCAGGTGCCTCAGCAGTGTGGATGAACGATGAATCTCTTTCCACACATGGCGCAGGAGAATGGCCTCTCCCCAGTGTGAACACGCTAGTGATTAAATGGGTTGGACACCCAAGTGAAACCTTTCCCACAGAAAGAGCATATGAAAGGTCTCTCCCTGGTGTGAGTGTGTTCATGTGTCAGTAGATCCTTCTGGCTTTCAAAGCACTTCTCGCAGTCAGGACATTTAAACGGCCTCTGATCAGTATGAACAAGTTGGTGTGTCAGCATTTTGAATGAACGGGTGTATCCTTTCCCACACATGGAGCAGGTGAACGGCCTCTCCCCGGTGCGAGTGAGTTTATGGTTCAACAGATCACGTCTCTTGTAGTTTTTTTCATAGTCAGAACATTGAAAAGATCTCTCCTCACTGTGAATACGATGGTGTGACAGGAGGTGGGATGAGGTTGTGAAGCCTTTCCCACACACCGAAAAGGTGAATGGTCTCTCGCAGGTGAGACTGCAGTGATGAACATGCAGTTCTGACGGGTAATTGAATCCCTTCCCACAGCCTCCACATTGGCACGGTTTCTCCCCGATGGGACAGCATTTGTATGATCACATATTAATTAATAATGTTTATTGTCACAAGTAGGCTTGCATTGACACTGCAATGAAATTACTGTGAAAAGCCCCTAGTCGCCACACTCCGGTGCCTGTTCGGGTACACAGAGGGAGAATTCAGCACGTACAAATTAGTCAGGAATGTAATGGAATACTCTCCACTTTCCTGGATGAGTGCAGCTCCAACTCAAGAAGCTTGACACTATCCAGGGCAAAGCAGTCCATTTGCTTGGCACCTAATCCACAAACCCTAATCCACAAACATCCACTCCGTCCAGAACAGTGGCAGCAGTGTGTACCATCTACAAAATTCATTGCAGAAACTCAACAAGGCTCCTTCTGCAGCACTTTCCAAACCCACATCCACAAAGGGGTAACGGCAACAGACACATAGAAATCCCATCAGCTGCAAGTTCACCTCCAAGCTACTCACCATCCTGAATTGGAAATATGTCACTGTTCCTTCACTGTCACTGGGTCAAAATCCTGGAACTCTCTCCCTGATAGCACTGTGGCTACATGGAGTGCAGCAGTTCACCAAGGCAGCTCGCCACCACCTGCTCAAGGCAGTTATGGGTGGGCAATAAATACTGGCCTCGCCAGCGACGCCAACATCATATGAATTAAATTTTTAAATGCAAAAACACTGCAGATGTTCCAGTATCAAAATATAAAGAGCCAATGCTGG
Organism: Scyliorhinus canicula; assembly: GCF_902713615.1. Lineage (NCBI taxonomy): Eukaryota > Metazoa > Chordata > Chondrichthyes > Carcharhiniformes > Scyliorhinidae > Scyliorhinus > Scyliorhinus canicula. The sequence continues at coordinate 1,735,663 of NW_024055461.1, forward strand.
ACATGCTAATCAAGTTAGACCGTATCTGTGGAGAGAAAGAAACAGAATTACAACTTCAATTCTGATCTGCGGTTAGTCTCCAATAAATACTTGACTTCCTGTTGATGATGAATGGTGGACTTATTTCCCACAACCACCCGCGGTCCGGAAACCGCTCTATCCAACTCGCTCATTGCTTAGGCGCTGAGTGCGCATGCTCCAGGGCCAGCCAGCCGTTGGGCATTCTGGGTAGCTTCTCTGTTCCGAGTCGGAGGAACCGGGAAGTGGTGGCGCAGATGGGCTGCAGTAAACTGGTCAGGATATGGAATCCCAGGGGGAGCGATGGAGCCAGCTCTGGACGGGGAGAGTTTCTCAACTCCTGAGTGAAGGCCGCAAACCCTAAATAAGACCCTGCGGTACATAGTTTATGGCTTTGGGTCCTGTGCCTGGTATCAGGCCCGGGTGAACGGCCGCCATGTTGGTTCAGCGAGGAGAAACACGCATGCGTGGCTTCTGGATGACGTAAGAGAGAATGGGCAGGACTTTCGGGGTCACTTTTCCAGCTGGGTCCTAGTGCCACTGGGAATCTGCATGACGGCAACAGGTGTTTAGCACTGCTGCCTCAGCGACAGGGACACAAATTCGAATCCGAGTTTGGGTGAGCATTTGTCTTTGTGAAGTTTTCACTTTCTTCCTGTGTCTGCGTGGGTTTCCTCCCACAGACCAAAGATGTGCAGGTTAGTTGGGGTTTTGGGGCTAGGGTGGGGGAGTGGGCCGAGGCAGGATGCTCTTTCAGAAGTCAGTGCAGACTCGATGGGCTGAATGGCCTCCAGCACTGTGAAGATGCTAATGGGGAGGTTACAGTCCCTGTATACTTACCGGAAGGGGCTGCTCCTAAATGCTTTGTGATACGTTAATTCCACATTCCCAGCTTTGTTGCACAGAGGGGTCTGCTCCTGATCTGTTTAAAACACCAATTTGTAGATCCAGATGGGGGAGCCCTATGGGGGAGAATGTAGGGCTTCCTGTGGCTGCTGGCCTCTCTTCTGTGGTCTTGCCCATGCTCAGGTGGCCCTGGAGCAGGACCAAGAGTTGTCTCCCAGCACACTTGATACCTTCCACAACTGTTGTTACCTCAGGATGCAGAGGCCACAGAAAACAACATTCTGGTTTAGTTTAAACAGTTTTGCTTTGTTTTTGTTGGGATTTTGCTCTCTTTTACTTTGATTGAGCAGCATATTTGGGGAACCAAGAGATGGAAGAATATTCCATAGAGATTAGAATTATTTGTTCTGAATTTCTATCATGGACTGACAGCGATACTGACACTGTCAACTCCTTTTACAGGGCATTGGACAGAGACGATTTGAGACATTCATCATCAGCCTTTGAATATGGAAGGAGAAATGTTTATTTGTGGGAAAGGATCTGAAACATCAGTGTGACTGGCAAAGCACCGAGACATAAACACATACCCGAGTGAGAGTGTTCCAGTGAACTGACTGTAGAAAGAGCTTTAACCAATTACCCAGCCTGAAAAAACATTGCACCATTTACGTGGGGAGAAACCATACACGTGTTCTGTGTGAGGACAAGGCTTCAACTGATTATCTAACTACGTAACATAAGGACAGTGGCATCATGGTGAAACCTTGGAAATGTGAGGACTGTGGGAAGGGATTCAGATCCCCATCAGGACTAGAAATTCATCAACGCAGTCATACTGGGGAGAAACCATTCATTTGCTGTGTGTGTGGGAATGGATTTGCTGATTCATTTAGACTGGTGTCACACCAGCGAATTCACACTGGAGAGAAACCGTACATTTGCTCACAGTGTGGGAAGAGCTTCCGGTCTTTATCTAACCTCACTGAACATCTACGGGTTCACACTGGGGAGAGACCATTCCACTGCTCTGACTGCGGGCAGAGATTCACTTGTTCTTCCCACCTCACTGATCACAAGCGTGTCCATACTGGTGAGAGGCCGTTCATCTGCTCCGTGTGTGGGAAGGGATTTATTAAATCAGCGAACCTTCTTGGACACCAGCGTACTCACACTGAAGAGAAAGCATTCATCTGCACTGAGTGTGGGAAGAGTTTCACTCGTTCATCTAGTCTTCGGGATCACCAGCGAGTTCACACTGGGGAGAAACCCTTTACCTGCGCTGAATGTGGGAAGGGATTTGCTTTGAAATCGCAGCTTCGGTCACATACACTTGTTCACACTAATGAGAGACCATTTCAATGTTCTGACTGTGAGAAGAGCTTTAAAAGTGGAAGTGATTTGACAAAACACCAGCGAATCCATTCTGGGGAGAAGCCATTCACCTGCCCTGTGTGCAATAGAGGATTCACTCAGCCATCCGCTCGTCTGAAACACCAGAGAGTTCACATGTGATTACAGGGATTTGATTCCTACACCCAGGAATGAACAATGTTCATTCTGACAGTTCAGATTTATTTCCATTGATGTTAAACTCCAGCCCAGTGAAAGGAATTAATAGAATGGACATGAATTATATTGGACGTGAATTGTATTAAACACCCAGTATTGGGAGTCCTTGATTTCTCTAAGATAAGAGGAGACTGATTGATGTCCTATTACCGACTGTTCCATTGTTGGGTCTTTTCTCTTTTGTTAATGGAAGACTTGTATTTATATAGCGCCTCTCACAACTTCAGGATGGCCCAAAGTGCTTTACAGTCAAGTTCTTTTGAATTGTAGTCACTGTTGTGATGTAGGAAATGCAGCAGCCAGATTGTGTACAACAGGCTCCAACAAACACAAATAAGATGCTGGAAATACTCAGCAGGTCAGGCAGCATCTGTGAAGCAAGAAAGTGAGTTCAAAACAGAACTATGATTATGACCAGATTATCTGTTCAGTGTTCATCACCGAGGGCTTTATAGTGAGCAGTTCACCCGAGAGAACTTCCTCCTTCAAAATATCATCAGCAGAACCTTTATGTCGAGCTGCAAGAGCAGATGGGGTGAGATTGGAAGGTTTCCTCTGAAAGACAGTGCAGTATTCCCTCAGTACAGCGCTGTATTCCCTCAGGACAGTGCTGTATTCCCTCAGTACACTGCTGTACTCCCTCAGTGCTGTATTCCCTCAGTACAGTGCAGTATTCCCTCAGTACAGTGCTGTACTCCCTCAGTACAGTGCTGTATTCCCTCGGTACGGTGCTGTATTCCCTCGGTACGGTGCTGTATTCCCTCAGTACGGTGCTGTATTCCCTCAGTACGGTGCTGTATTCCCTCAGGACAGTGCTGTATTCCCTCAGTACGGTGCTGTATTCCCTCAGTACAGGGCTGTACTCCCTCAGTGCTGTATTCCCTCAGTACAGTGCAGTATTCCCTCAGTACAGTGCTGTACTCCCTCAGTACAGTGCTGTATTCCCTCAGTACAGCGCTGTATTCCCTCAGTACAGCGCTGTATTCCCTCAGTACAGTGCTGTACTCCCTCAGTACCGTGCTGTATTCCCTCAGTACAGTGCTGTATTCCCTCAGTACAGTGCTGTATTCCCTCAGTACAGCGCTGTACTCCCTCAGTACAGTGCTGTACTCCCTCAGTACAGCATCGCAATACCAGCTGGGCTTTATGGTTGGGTTTCTGGAGGCGAAGTTGAACCCACATCCTCCTGACTCAGAGATGGGAATGTAACCACTGAACGATAACCCCTCATCATTAACTCGAGTTTATTTCCGTTCTCACATCTTTGGTTGTTCTCCTGAATACATTAACCCATTGAATCATGCAGGGGGGATGAACAATAGTCTTTACAGACACCTAGAAGTGGGAGTAGGTAGTAAATTTCAGTAGAAATTATTCATTTCCAGACAAGTTCCATTTTATAAGCGAACACGATCGAGGAAGCCATTTTGAGACTAATATTTACCTGAATGGGGCATTTAGTATCCAGCTATTAACCAATTGTATTAATCAATGAAGTGTATGCATTACTCACCAATCAGAAACAAATAGTGATCGTCAATTGATTTTAATTGAAGATTTAATAATCAGTTTGTAGTATGTGTTAAAAGACTGGGTTATACCTGAAACTAATGTCAGCCTGTTTTAAATTCTGTACTCCAGCTTCTGTAAGAAGAAATGTATGATTTGATAAGATGGTTAGCAGTGAGGCTTCATGCTCTTGGTAACCTTTTTGAGATGGAAGGTCATACAATGAATTGAAGACTTGTGCAGGATCAGATAGGAGGGATACATTAAACAATCCCATTATATCTCGATCTGAGACATTCACCCAAATGGTTAAAAAACAATTAAAATGATTCAGTAATGGAGGCCGGCGGCGGCTAAGGTGTTGAGGGGATTTATGGACCAGATGGAGGGGTGGATCCCTGGAGGTTTGCGAGGCCAAGGGCCAGGGAGTACTCGTTTTTCTCCCATGTACATACGGCCTACTCAAGGATTGATTTTTTTTGTCCTGAGCAGGGGGTTGGTGTCGAGGGTGGAGGAGGTGGAATACTCTGCCATTGCCATTTCGGATCATGCCCCGCACTGGATGGACCTCGGGCTGGGGGAAGAGAGGGACCAACGTCCGCTCTGGCGCTTGGAGGTGGGGCTGATGGCAGATGAGGAGATGGCCGAGAGGGTTCGGGGATGTATCGAGAGGTACCTTGAGGCCAATGATAACGGGGAGGTTTGGGTGGGGACGGTCTGGGAGGCATTGAAGGCGGTGATGAGGGGGGAATTGATCTCCATCCGAACCCATAGGGAGAGGGGGGAGCAGAGGGAGAGAGTGATAGGGGAGATGGTGCGGGTGGATAGGAGATATGCAGAGGCCCCAGAGGAGGGATTGCTGGGGGAGAGGCATAGCCTTCAGGCCAGATTCGACCTATTGACTACCAGAAAGGCGGAAGCTCAGTGGAGGAAAGCACAGGGGGTGGCGTATGAATACGGGGAGAAAGCGAGCAGGATGCTGGCACACCAGCTCTGGAAGCGAGATGCGGCCAGGGAGATTGGGGGAGTGACGGATGGGGCTGGGAAGGTGGTGCGGAGGGGAGTAGATGTTAATGCGGTCTTCAGTGACTTCTATGGGGAACTGTACCGGTCGGAGCCCCCGGTGGAGGGGGTGGAATGGGGCGCTTCTTGGACAAGCTGCGATTCCCGAGGGTGGAGGAGGAGCAGGTGGAGGGACTAGGGGCGCCGATCGAGCTGGAGGAGGTGGTCAAAGGGATAGGGAGCATGCAGTCGGGGAAGGCGCCGGGGCCAGACGGGTTTCCGGCGGAATTTTATAAAAGGTATTTGGACCTGTTGGGCCCCCTGTTGGTCCGGACCTTTAACGAGGCAAGGGAGGGGGTGCTTTGCCCCCAACTATGTCACGGGCGCTGATTTCCTTGATCCTGAAGCGGGACAAGGACCCTCTGCATATAGGCCGATTTCGCTGCTGAACGTCGATGCTAAGCTGCTGGCAAAGATCCTGGCCACTACAATAGAGGATTGCGTGTCCGGGGTCATTCGTGAGGACCAGACGGGGTTTGTGAAGGGAAGGCAGTTGAATACAAACATACGAAGGCTCCTCAATGTTATTATGATGCCGGCTGTGGAAGGGGAGGCGGAGATAGTGGTGGCATTAGATGCGGAGAAGGCCTTCGATAGGGTTGAGTGAGAGTATTTGTGGGAGGTGTTGGAGAGGTTTGGGTTTGGGGAGGGGTTTATCCGGTGGGTGAGGCTGCTCTACGAGGCCCCGATGGCGAGTGTAGCCACAAATAGGAGGAGGTCGGAGTACTTTCGGCTGTACAGGGGGACGAGACAGGGGTGCCCCCTGTCCCCCTTGCTCTTCGCGTTTGCGATTGAGCCCCTGGCCATGGCATTGAGGGAGTCAGGGAACTGGAGGGGCCTGGTGAGGGGTGGGGAGGAGCATCGAGTGTCGCTGTACGCGGACGACCTGTTGCTGTATGTGGCGGACCCGGTGGGGGGGATGCCGGAGGTGATGAGGATTCTTAGTGAATTCGGGGGTTTCTCTGGGTATAAGTTGAACTTGTGCAAGAGTGAGGTGTTTGTGGTGCATCCGGGGGATCAAGAGGAGGGGATTGGTAGGCTCCCATTGAAGCAGACAGGGAAGAGCTTCAGGTACCTAGGGGTCCAGGTGGCGGGGAGCTGGGGGGCCCTGCACAAGCTCAACCTCACAAGGTTGGTGGAGCAGATGGAGGAGGAGTTTAAGAGGTGGATATGTTACCGCTGTCACTGGCGGGGAGGGTGCAGTCCGTTAAGATGACGGTGCTCCCGAGGTTTTTGTTCCTGTTCCAGTGCCTTCCCATCCTTATCCTGAAGGCCTTTTTTAGGAGTGTCAACAGGAGTATCACGGGATTTGTGTGGGCGCATGGGACTCCGAGGGTGAGAAGAGTGAGTGTTCCTGGAACGAGGCAGGGATTGGGGGGGGGGGGGGGGGGGCTGGCGTTGCCCAACCTCTGTGGGTACTATTGGGCTGTCAACGCAGCGATGGTGAGTAAGTGGGTAATGGATGAGGAAGGGGCAGCTTGGAAGAGGATGGAGGCGGCATCTTGTGTGGGCACGAGCCTGGAGGCGCTGGTAATGGCGCCGTTGCCGCTCCCTCCAACGAGGTATACCACGAGCCCGGTGGTGGCGGCTACACTCAAAATTTGGGGGCAATGGAGACGGCACAGGGGAGAAGTGGGGGGCTCGATGGAGGCCCCGATACGGAGAAGCCATCGGTTTGTCCCAGGGAGCATTGATGGCGGATTTCTGGGCTGGCACAGGGCAGGGGTTAGGAGGTTGAGGGACCTGTTTGTGGAGGGGAGGTTCGCGAGCTTGGGGGAGTTAGAGGGGAAGTTTGGGCTCCCCCCGGGGAACATGTTTAGGTACATGCAGGTGAGGGCGTTTGCCAGACAGCAGGTGGAGGGGTTCCCCCTGCTGCCCCCACGAGGGGTGCGGGATCGGTTGCTCTCAGGGGTGTGGGATGGAGGATTTCAGACATATACCGGGTAATGCAGGAGGTAGACGAGGCCTCGGTGGAGGAACTGAAGGGTAAATGGGAAGAGGAGCTGAGTGAGGAGATTGAGGAGGGGACGTGGGCGGATGCCCTGGAGAGAGTGAATTCCTCCTCTTCCTGTGCGAGGCTTAGCCTCAGACAGTTCAAGGTGCTGCATAGTGCCCACGTGACTGGGACGAGGTTGAGTAGGTTTTTCGGGGGCGAGGACAGGTGTGCTATGTGGTCGGGGAGCCCAGCGAACCACGCCCATATGTTTTGGGCGTGTTCAGAGTTGGGGGAGTTTTGGAAGGGGGTAGCAAGGACGGTGTCGAGGGTGGTGGGATCCAGCGTCGAGCCAGGCTGGGGACTCGCAATTTTTGTGGTTGCAGTGGAGCCGGGAGTGCAGGAGGCGATAGAGGCCGGTGTCCTGGCCTTTGCGTCCCTAGTAGCCCAGAGGATCTTGCTCCAATAGAAGGATGTGAGGCCCCCAAGCGTGGAGGCCTGGATCAATGATATGGCAGGGTTCATTAAATTGGAGAAGGTGAAATTTGCCCTGAGGGGATCAGTACAAGGGTTTTTCAGGCGGTGGCAGCCTTTCCTGGACTCCCTGGCGGAACGGTAGGGAAATAGGCCGACAGCAGCAGCAACCCGGGGGGGGGGGGGGGGGTTTGGATCGGGGGGAGGGAGAACTGTGTACATGGGTCTGTGGGATGTGGCGGGTGCTATCTCTTTCCCTTTTGTTGTTTGGGTTTTTTTTCCTTTTGTTTGAAGTTGGGAGGGTATTGTTCTTGGGGTGTTACCGCGGTTGTTTGTTAAGAGTTAAGATGTTTATATTTTGTAAAAATTTCAATAGAAATTTTTTTTTTTTTAAATGATTCAGTAATGAAATTGACCAACCATTGAGTTCTAACCAGTTTATTCAAACTGAGGGAGGAGCTACTTAAGGATTTAAAACCCGAGGAGAAGGTCCATTGTCAGCCAAGTACTGGAATCCCCAAAGCAAGATTCCCATCAGAATTGTTGTCAAAAAGGCAGCACGGTGGGGCATTGGTTAACATTGCTGCCTCACGGCGCTGAGGTCCTAGGTTCGATCCCAGCTCTGGGTCACTGACCATGTGGAGTTTGCACCTTCTGCCCTGTTTTGCTCCCACAACCCAGAGAGGTGCAGGCTAAGTGGATTGGCCACGCTAAGTTGCCCCTTAATTGGAAAAAAATGAATTGCATACTCTTTTTAAAAAAAAAAAAGAAATTTTTTTAAATAATTGTTGTCAGGAAATGATACAAGAGGGATTATGTTTATACAGCCTGATCAGCCAAGAGAAATGGAAACAGTCTGTTTTGTATCGACAAGTTGACCCTTTTCCTTCTGTGTTGATCAGTTTCCCCTTTTCCTTCTGTATCGATCAGTTTACCCTTTTCCTTCTGTATCGATCAGTTTACCCTTTTCCTTCTGTATCGATCAGTTTACCCTTTGCCTTCCATATCGATCAGTTTCCCCTTTTCCTTCTGTATCGATCAGTTTACCCTTTTCCTTCCGTATCGATCAGTTTACCCTTTTCCTTCCGTATCGATCAGTTTACCCTTTTCCTTCCGTATCGATCAGTTTACCCTTTTCCTTCTGTATCGATCAGTTTCCACTTTTCCTTCCGTATCGATCAGTTTACCCTTTTCCTTCCGTATCGATCAGTTTCCCCTTTTCCTTCCCTATCGATCAGTTTACCCTTTTCCTTCCGTATCGATCAGTTTACCCTTTTCCTTCCGTATCGATCAGTTTCCCCTTTTCCTTCTGTATCGATCAGTTTACCCTTTTCCTTCCCTATCGATCAGTTTCCCCTTTTCCTTCTGTATCGATCAGTTTTCCCTTTTCCTTCCCTATCGATGAGTTTCCCCTTTTCCTTCTGTATCGATCAGTTTCCCGTTTTCCTTCTGTATTGATATGTATCTTTATTTTAAATAAATTTATTTCAATTTAACATCTGAAATTCCTGTCCTTCCTAATCATTAAAAGTCTTGTTCAAACTAAAACAATTGAGTAAACTATTTACAAACACTGGTGGATTGGTTGGTTGAAATAAGAACAATACAGCACAGGAACAGGCCCTTCGGCCCTCCAAGCCTGTACCGGTCATTATACTAACATTTGCCAGAACCCTCAGCACTTCGTTGTGCCATATCCCTCCATACCCATCCTATCCATGTGTTTCTCAAGATGCCTTTTGAACGCCGTTAATGTAGCTGCTTCCACAACCTCCCCTGGCAATGCATTCCAGGCACTCACCACCCTCTGCATAAAGAAACCTGCCTCTCACATCTCTAAACTTTGCCCCATGGACCTTAAATATATGCCCCCTGGTCACTGACCCCTCCACCCTGGGAGAGAGTGCCTGCCCATCCACTCTATCCATGCTCCTCGTAATCTTGTAGACCTCGATCAGGTCATCCCTCAACCTCCCTCTTTCTAATGAAAGTCCGTGTCTATTCAGCCTCTCCACATGGCTAACACCCTCCAGACCAGGCAGCATCCTGGTAAACCTCCTATGCACCCTCTCCAAAGTCTCCACATCCTTCTGGTAGTGTGGTGACCAGAATTGTGCACAATATTCCAAGTGCTAACTAGAGCATGACTTGCCAGTTTTTATACTCGATGCCCCATCCAATGAAGGTCAGCATTCCGTATGCTTTCTTGACTAACTTGCCCACTTGTGTTGCCACCTTCAAAGATCTGTGGACCTGCACGCTCAGATCTCTCTGACTTTCTATATTCCTAAGAGTTTTGTCATTTACAGTATTACCTCACATTTGGCCGGTTTAAACTCCATTTCTCTGCCCAAGTCTCCACCCTATCTATGTCCTGCTGGATTTTCTGACGATCCTTAACATGATCTGCCACTCCGCCAATCTTGGTGTCATCCGCAAACTTACTTGTCAGACCGGCTACATTTTCCTCCAAATCGTTTATGTATACGACAAATATACGTTTTAATATGAGATCACCTGAAAGTCTGAATTGTCTGCATTGGATGGAGCCCTTGCAGCCTCATGTGAGGATAGCGGTGTGAGTGTGCAGATGAAATGAAATGAAAATCGCTTGTCACGAGTAGGCTTCAATGAAGTTACTGTGAAAAGCCCCTAGCTGCCAAATTCCGGTGCCTGTCCGGGGAGGCTGGTACGGGAATCGAACCGTGCTGCTGGCCTGCTTTAAAAGCCAGCGATTTAGCCCAGTGAGCTAAACCAGCCCCCGATGTGATTTGTCAAATGTAAAATAACTCATGAAGAAATGTTTTGTGAAATTCACTGAAGAACTGTGTCCTAGGCCAAACTAGTTTCAGTTGATGCTTTATCAATGGCCGTACTCCCATGATAAGGTCAGAAATGGGGATGCTCGCTGATGACTGCACAATGTTCACCATTTGCGACTCCTCAGTTACTGAAGCAGTCCATGGCCAAATGCAGCAAGATAATATCTAGGCTTGTACTGACAAGTGGTAAGTAACATTTGTGTCTCTCAAGTGGCAGACTGTGTCATCTCCAACAAGAGAGGATCTAACCTTGACATTTAATAGCATTACTATCACTAAATCCCTCACTGGCAACACCCTAGGGATTGCCATTGACCAGAAACCAAACTGGACTAGCCATAAATATTGTGGCTACAAGAGCAGATCAAAGGTGTGTAACTCATCTCCTGACTCCCTAAAGCATGTGCACCATCTACAAGACACAAATCAGGAGTGTAATGGAATACTCCACTTGTCTGGATGGGTAATAATAATAATCTTTATTAGTGTCACAAGTAGGCTTACATTAACACTGCATCACAGAGAATGTATGAATGTTGTAAATTACCGCAGGAATCGGAAGCCTTCAATTTAAAAAAATTTTTAAGTACCCAATTCTTTTTGTTCCAATTAAGAGGCAATTTAGCATGACACATTCATCTGCCCTGCACATCTTTAGGTTGTGGGGGTGAGATGCGTGCAGACACGAGGAGAATGTGCAAACTCCACACAGTCAGTGACCCAGGGTCGGGATCGAACCTGGGACCTCGGCACCATGAGGCAACAGGGCTAACCCACTGCAGCAACGTACTCCCCTAGTTTTAGTATCTTACTACAATGTGTAATCAAGAAATTAGGCAAACCAGCTCCAGTGTAGAAATCAGTTGTGAGAAGTCAATAAGAATAAACAGAGGTCACAGCCAAGGAGAATCTAGAACAATGCCAGAGACAAACAGAGGTCACAGCCAAGGAGAATCTAGAACAGTGCTCCGCTTTCCTCCCACAAGTCCTGAAAGACATGCTCGTTGGGTGAATTGGACATTCTGAATTCTCCCCGTGTACCCGAACAGCTGCTGGAGTGTGGCAACTAGGGGGTTTTCACAACAACCTCATTGCAGTGTTAATGTAAGCCTACTGTGACAATAATAAAGATTATTATTAGAGGAGTCATCAAGTCTAAAGGTAAAAGGGGCATGGATGAGGTTTCAGCAGCAGATGTGCTGGGGTGGGGGTGGAGACAGGTGACATTATGGAGAGTGAAATAGCTGGTATTAGTGATGGTGTGGAAATGTGGTCAGAAACTCATCTAGGGGTCAAATCTGACATGGAGATTGTGCAGTGTGTGGTTCAGCCTCAGACAGTTCCCAGGGAGAGGGATGGACTCGGGAGTTAGGAAAGGGAATTTGCATCCCGGTCCTGGGTCACTGTCCGTGTGGAGTTTGTACATTGTCCCCATGTCTGCTTGGGTTTCATCCCCACAACCCAAAGATGTGCAGGTTAGGTGGATTGGCCACGTTAAATTGCCCCATAATTGGAAAAAATATAATTGGGTACTCTACTCTAAGTTTATTTTTTAAAAAGGAAAGGGAATTTGTAGTGGTGACTGAAGATAATGACTTTGGTCTTCCCAAATTTTAATTGGAGGAAGTTTCTGCTGATCCATTACTGGGTGTGGGATAAGCAGTTTGATAATTTAGTGACAGAGGAGGAATGGAGAGGGATGGGGATAGGGGTGAGGTAGAGCTGGGTGTTGTCAGTGAACATGTAAAATCTAACACGGTGCTTTTGGATGATGTCACCTAGTGGGGTCGGGGAGGTGCTGGGGATAGAACACCGAGTACAAGGAATTTGGAGAGGAAAGGGAGATTGGAGATGTCTTGGAAATTTGTAAAGATGGTGGGGCCAAGTGTTCTATTTAGGATGGGTGATGATGTTGCATTAAAGTGAGAGGGACAGAACCAAATGTGGTAGAACTGGAAACATATCAACTAACGCAGAGAAGTTGGATGGTCAATTGTTTTGTGAGAATGGAGTCAAGGGAACAGAAGTTGGGTCTGATGGACAATATAAGCTCAGAGGGAGAGAGAAGATAGGAGAGAAACTGGAGAAAGATCCGAGTTCAGGGCTCAGACGAGGAGGAACTTCAGACACAGTTTGGCCTGGTGGGTTAGTGGAAGGGAGGGAAGCAGCAGAGGTAGCTGATCGGATTGTCTCAATCTCCGTGACAAAGGAACTCCATGAACTCCACACACTTGTTGTCAGAGGTGAGGATGGATGAAACGGGGTGAGGGCGAAGAACATTTCAAAAAAGAAGACCTTTTGTTAGAAATATTTTAAAATACTTAACGCACATTGTTTCACGCAATGCTGATTTATTTGACCTTTACCTGGAATATTAACCCCTATAACTGAGCTGGAGTATATTTATTGTTAAGGGCACAGCCAGAAAGGAAATTTGAGACATTTGTCCCCACAGTTTGCCTTTGCAATTTGTATAGGAGAAGGAGAGGTTGTGAGCTCCAGAAATGATGTCCCCAACTATTTGTGATGGTTTCTTAAGTAAATGTTCATGATGGAATCGGAAAATAAATAAAATGAAATAGAAGTACACTTAAAATAAGGCAATGGCTTCACACATCCCAATACTTGAAACAGTTCCAAACAATCTTAATTTAACTACCTCAGAGCTAACCTTCCCCAATCTGTCCAGCAATGCCTTTTAGATTTTAAGATCTATAAAATGCAGAAACCTTGTCCCAAACTGTGCCTTTGCTCCAATTTGCTCCTGAGGTTAACCAGCAGTTAACTGGCTTTTCAAATCTGGCTTCCTTCACACAGCTTTCTGGGCTGCGATTTAAACAGTATCTTCACAAGTTTCACTATCCCCTTAACTACGTTTTTTCCCTTTGATCTCTCCATCATTTTACCCAATTTCGTTCGAACTAATCTCTCCCAGAATTGCTTAAAATAATCTCTTTACTTTAACATTCATAATTTTAAAAATTGAATTTACTTTATCCATACTTCATTCATGACACCTTTCTTTCACACCTTGCATCTTTTGAATCGCAACACCCATTCACATCTGTTTCTGTTCTCTACCCAACCTAACTAGATTTTTTCGGTAAATATCTGGTTTGAAGTCGAGCTGGGCTCATTAACACATCAAACTCACAGTTTAAATTCACACAGTTACTCTTTCTCCCACTGTAAGGACCACTCTCACACTTCACTAGTTACAAAAAATGTATTACACATAGAAAATAGTTCAATTTCTTAGATTCTTCTGACAAATTTTCTTGATAAAACATCAGTAGAAATTTATGAACAAGGTTCATTCCTGGGTGTGATTAACAGTAAAATATAATCACTAATTATTTGCAAACACGCTGGTGACTTGTCAGGATGGACATCCGAGTGAATCTCTTCCCACACACGAAGCAGGGGAACGGTCTCTCCCCAGTGTGAATTCGCTGGTGTCTTTGCAGAGTGGATGACTGAGTGAATCCCTTCCCACACTTGGCGCAGATGAATGGCCTCTCCCTGGTGTGAATTCGCTGATGTACAGTCAGTTGAGACGATTGCCTGAACCCTGTCCCACAGTGAGAGCACCTGAATGGTCTCTCATCAGTGTGAACAAGCTGATGGCGCATCAGGTCCACAGGACTTTTATAGCACTTCTCACAGTCAGTGCATTGAAATGGTCGCGCTTCAGTGTGAACCTGCTGGTGTTTCAGCACGGTGGATGAATCGCTGAATCCCTTTCCACACTTGGAGCAGGTGAATGGCCTCTCCCCGGTGTGAACTCGCTGGTGTTGTAGCAGTCCTTTTTTTTTTTTTAAATTTAGAGTACCCAATTCATTTTTTCCAATTAAGGGGCAATTTAGTGTGGCCAATCCACCTACCCTGCACATCTTTGGGTTGTGGGGGCGAAACCCACGCAAACACGGGGAGAATGTGCAAACTCCACACGGACAGTGACCCAGAGCCGGGATCGAACCTGGGACCTCAGCGCCGTGAGGCTACAGGGCTAACCCACTGAGCGTTGTAGCAGTCCTGATGATTGAGTGAATCCCTTACCACATTCGGTGCAGGTGAACGGCCTCTCCCCAGTGTGAATTCGCTGGTGTACAATGAGTTCAGATGACTGCCTGAACCCAGTTCCACAGTCTGAGCACCTGAACGGGGTCTCATCAGTATGAGCTCGCTGATGACTCATTAGGTTGAGGGAACTTTTATAGCACCTCTCACAGTCTACACATTTAAAAGGTCTCTCGTCTATGTGAACCTGCTGGTGTTTCAACAGAGTGGAAGAATCAGTAAATCCCTTTCCACACTTGGAGCAGTTGAATGGCCTCTCCCCAGTGTGAACTCGCTGGTGTTGTTGCAGCCCTGATGATCGAGTGAATCCCTTCCCACACTCTGGGCAGGTGAATGGTGTCTCCCCACTATGAACTCGCTGGTGTCTCAGCAGGTTGGATGACCAGGTGAATCCCTTCCCACACTCTGGGCAGGTGAACAGTCTCTGCACAGTGTGACTGGGCTGATGGGTTTCCAGCTCAGACAGGGATCTGAATCCCTGCTCACAGTCTCCACATTTCTCCGCACTGCCAGCATTGCTATTTTCTTGCATGTTCAAAATCCGATGATATTCAGATCCTGATGTGATGTCTGTTTTCCAACTGCAAATCCTCCCCTTCTAACATCCTGTGAAATTGATTTAAAACAGAAAAATAGGGAGTGAGAGAGAACCCAAAAAACACAGGTTGTGAAACTGAGCTGAATGAATCTGGTCATTTGTGGGGCCGGCATTGGGAAAAAGTGACCATGGAAACTATTGGGTTGTCACGAAAAACTAACTGTTTCAGTAATGTCCTCAGGGAAGGGAACCTACCATCCGGTCTGGGCCTACACAGGATTCTGGCCTCCATACGAACATATGAAATAGGAGCAGGAGTAAACCATAAGCCCCATTGAGCTGCTTCAACATTCACGATGATCATGGCTGATCTTGGTTTAATCTCCAACTTCCCGTCCTCCTCCTCAAATCCTTTGATTCCCTGAAAAATCTCTCCATCTCTGGGTTAGGAAGTTCCCTCATTTTAATCTTGGGAAGACTTAAGCTACTGTCTTCACTCCCTGCTACAAATTCCACTTCCTAACCAATCAATCCGTCTATCACCTCAGAAACTGTCTGAGGATTGTGCAGACTTGAGGGGCCGAATGGCCTCCTTGTGCACTGCCGGGATTCAATGATTGTCAGTCTCGGATAGAAATGCCCAACGTTTCTTCTCCTGCTCCCTCATCCAGAATGACCGATCATGCTCCCTGCTGTACTTTGCCCCCAGCTATACTTTGCCCCTTGTCGTCATCAGCAATCCCTCAATTTGAGGATGACATCTACCCAGGGTCTTGAGTTTCTGCCATGGGTGGACAGAACCACAGATCTTGAGACCATGAGGTATTGGAATCAGGAGAGCAGGATGTATTTCCCTTTCTTTCCATCGATCCACCGCCCCATCATTCAGACATTGGGACTCAAAGACGAATCCAGTTTGATGGGCAAGTTGTCTCCATTCTGAACAATGGGGAACAAGCTCCTCCCACTCATTGAAACATCGGCCCCGACCAAGATGGCGGCCACGCATGCGCCATGGTGCACACTGATTTCAATAAAGATGGCCATTAATCCAGGCCGAAAATGAGGAGCTGCAGCCCCCGCTCGGTACAATCTGGGTCCGGCTAACTTTTTTCCAAGGTTACTGACTCACGCAAGGTGCTTACGCAGCGTTTCCGCCCTTCCCCGCGATCTCTCGCTCGCTACATATGGTTCACCACCGCTTACTTGCTACACATGTAAACAAGCAGCCGCTCTCCGTCGCCATGACGCACACTGCGCATGCTTCAATCACAGCAGGCCCTGCCTCTCTTTCACTCCGATTGGTTGGAGGACTAGCCGCTCCCGGTCGGTCCTCCAGTCCCGCCCCACCTGATCCTATTGGTCCGAAGCCGCTGTCAATCACCCGGGCATTGTGACAGTTTTAAATGGTGAGAGCGGCCACAGTCAGTATCTGGAGAAGCAGAACTACATTTGGTTTTCATATAATAGTCAGATCGTCATGGTTTGTTGACAACATAATATAATCCACTTCTGGTGTGTGTTACACTGTCACTGTTATCATCAGACATTTTAAAGAAATTAATTTAGAGTACCCAATTAATTTTTTCCAATTAAGGGGAAATTTAGTGTGGTCAATCCACCTACCCTGCACATCTTTGGGTTGTGGGGGTGAGACCCACGCAAACACAGGGAGAAGGTGCAAACTCCACACGGACAGTGACCCGGGACCAGGATCAAACCCGGGTCCTTGGCACCGTGAGGCAGCAGTGCGAAGCACTAGGCCACCATGCCGCCCACTTTATTAAACAATAACCTGCCTTTTATTCCAATTCTGGTGTATGTTGCCACTGCAGATCCTGGGCTGATTGGAGTCGGGTATAATAAACGTAGTCTGGTTCCAGTGCCTCTGAGGTCATTTCAACTGATGTTAATGGAGACAAAAGGCCCAATAAATATCCAATTGTAATAGGAGGACAAGGTGAAAGGAAGCAATGATATTTTGAGGTTTCTGTGTTGTGGTGAGTGTCACTGGGAGGTGTGTGATAAAATAGGAATTGAAACATGGCAGAGACACGTGTGACTGACTCCACCTGACTGAGAGCTGTTATACCCAAGGGGACAGCAATGAGGACTTGGGGAACTCCAGAGATTTCTGATGTCTGAGGTACATCTGTTAGAGGAACTGAAAATATTCAGATCCTTCTTCTAGTTCTCGAGTTACAGTCACACAGGAAATGTATCTGACAACTCATCAAAACCAAAGTTTTAATCTCTTTGAGACACATTGTGATTGAAAAGATCGAATGTTAAAACATCATTTTGAGGAAAATTCAGACTGTCATAAAGATGAGTGAACTGTCCAATTAACCCCATTCACCATAACTCTGCCAGTTTACCCTCTGCAAGTGTTTATCCAATTCCCTTTGAAAGTTCCTGTGAAATCTGCGTCCAGCAGCCTGTCAGTGTGAATTCCAGATCACATCACTGTGTAAAAACCATTCTCCTCATCACCCCCTTGGGTTCTGTTGTCAAATATCTTAAATCTCTGTGTCCTCTGGTTACAAACCCTCCTGCTCTTGGGAAACAGTTTCTCCCCATCGACACTGTCACAAATCCTTCCTCATTTTGAACACCTCTATTAAATCTCCCCTTCACCTTCCCTGATCTCAGAGGGACAATCCCGATTTACACTGCGCTGAAGAGTCACAAGGCAGCACGGTAGCATAATGGTTAGAATAATTGCTTCACAGCTCCAGGTGGAGCTCCAGGTTAGGTGGATTGACCATGCTAAATTGCCCTTAATGCCCAAAATTGCCCTTAGTGTTGGGTGGGGTTACTGGGTTATGGGGACAGGGTGGAGGTGTGGGCTTGGGTAGGGTGCACTTTCCAAGAGCCGGTGCAGACTCGATGGGCTGAATGGCCTCCTTCTGCACTGTAAATTCTATGATTTCTAAGGACTCAAAATGTTAACTCTGTTTCTCCCTGTACCGATGCTGCCAGAACTGCTGAGTTTTTCCAACATACAAAAAAAAAGTTTATCCAACATATTCTGTTTTTCTCGCTCTGTTTCCTTCTTCAATCCATCACAAACACTTAATGATTTGAACACCTCAGTTGAATAGGAACAGACAGAGATTAAGAGAGATACAGAGGAAAGAAGAGAGATTTTAAACAGCAGAAAGGTGAGGTGGCGAGAGATAAAAGCTGAGAAATAGAGGAAACAAGTAACACAGAAAGAATGATATAAAATATAAGGGAGCAGGTTATCAGTTCCCAGCTACAGAGAGCAGAGGGAACTCAGTGACGGGTCCACAGACACAGCCGGTTCTGTCCGGGAATGGAGACTCTGAACAGAAATAACCGGCTCATTTGTAAATGTCACCACAATGTGATCTGTGTGACTCTGCCCTGACTCTGTGGACAGATATAGGCCGCACTGACAGATGGCCCCACCAGATTGTAGTCCCTGGATTTATTTTCTGCTCAGAAGTGAGATGTGCGGTTTGGAACCGGCAGCAGAGAAACAGGAAGTTGTGTTTCCTGAGAATGAAACAGCAAGCGTCAGTTTCATGTTATCACCGTGAACAGTCTTCCTGCCTGTGAGGGTGAACTCACTGTGACAGCATCAAGAACACCCACACAGATTGCTTCCGGTCTCAGCATTACATTCACCTCACTTCCCATTTTAAACATCAAAATATGAGGTTATTTAGATTTTTAACATATTCACTGAACTGGAAGATGGACTGAGGATATCACTGGAAGAAATGAGGGGACATCATAGAAACTTAAATTTTCCTCAAAGAGGGTTATTAGAAAATAGGAGATTAAAAGTGAGCCAGGGCCAATCAGGGAGAGAGAGAACGTGAGAGAAAGGATTGAGTCTCCAGAAATCAGATGTTCACTCAGAAAGCGGAGAGGAGGGCAGCACGGCGGCTCAGTGGGTTAGCACTGCAGTCTCACGGCGCTGAGGTCCCAGGTTCGATCCCGGCTCTGGGTCACTCTCCGTGTAGAGTTTGCACATTCTCCCCGTGTTTGCGTGGGTTTCGCCCCCACAACCCAAAGTTGTGCAAGGTAGGTGGATTGTAAACGCTAAATTGCCCCTTAATTGGAAAAAATTAATTGGGTACTCTAAAATTTTAAAAAAGAAAAAAAAAGGAAAAAAGAAAGCGGAGAGGTTCAGTGTGTTCTTCAGAGATGATAGAGAGAAAAGTTTAGTGAATTTAGGCGCTCTGTGAAATAGAAATGTTAAAGGAGAGAGTGTCAGAGAGAAAGATAGGGCAGCACGATAGCATGGTGGTTAGCATAAATGCTTCACAGCTCCAGGGTCCGAGGTTCGATTCCCGGTTGGGTCACTGTCTGTGCGGAGTCTGCACGTCCTCCCCGTGTGTGCGTGGGTTTCCTCCGGGTGCTCCGGTTTCCTCCCACAGTCCAAAGATGTGCGGGTTAGGTGGATTGGCCATGCTAAATTGCCCGTAGTGTCCTAAAAAGTAAGGTTTTGGGGGGGGGTTGTTGGGTTACGGGTATAGGGTGGATAAGTGGGTTTGAGTAGGGTGATCATGGCTAGGCACAACATCGAGGGCCGAAGGGCCTGTACTGTTCTGTGTTCTGAGGTGGGAAGTATGTGGAATGAGTGAGTGTGAGAGTGGAGAGAAGTGAGAAACTGAGAGAGAAGAGAGATGTCTAGTGAATGAGAGACAGGGGAGCAGGTTCACATACTCGAGGATCACCGAGAATGATCAGAATAAGGAGACCACCCAGAAAACAGCCAAGCGGCATCTTCAGCTGAACACATCACTCAGTCTTCAAGGGACAGTCGGGGCTCTGACACTGCTCAGCTCCCAATTAAACGGGCAGACACAGCTTCGCCCTTTTCTCAGTTATGTTTCTGATTGTTAAAGGAGATTTATTTTAAAGGACAGAATGTGGGAAGCACACATCAATAAAACTGGGAATTTTTGGACACACGCCGGAGCTCCTTCTTTATCCATGAATGAAACTGTTGTCTAATTGTCCCAGCAGTAAACAGCTGCTATTTTAATGCAGACTTCAACCAATCTATTTTAAGAAGGTTTCTATTCAATTAATTCATTCTGACTGTCACACAAACACATTTTCAGTCTAGATAGAACCAGCTGTTTTAATTCAATCAAGAACATCACAGTTTTACACCAATCTCAGATTTAACAGCACATTTCCAGCATTCACCATTGTTCTTCCTGACTCTAAACACAGTTGTAAAGGAGCTTCTGTTCTGTGTCTAGGGGTTCTGAGATATGGAAGAGAGCGGCTGGGACATATTTCTTACACGCCTCAGGATTAACCCACACGGGGACTTTGCTGTCAGTGAAGAGAGATGAGAAAGGCCAAAGTGTTGTTTGTCCCTCTCAGTGTGACCCTGAAGGACTGTGTCCAGGCTGAAGTTCTGTTCCTGCCGTGTGATCCTCCCCCAGATTGTCCTTTCTGAGCTCCAGACAGGTGATGTTCAACACTCAGGTGGGAAAGACAAAAATCTGCAACAACGTTTCAAGCACATTTATTCAGAATAATAAACCTCACCAGCAGATTAAGATTGTCAGAGTGAACATTATTCAGTCCTGTACATGATTAACAGCATCAATAAGGGTATAATCTAAACCTTGTGGTTTCTTGTGAACTCGCTGGTGTGTGAGCAGGTGGGATGACTGATTGAATCCCTTCCCACGCACAGAGCAGTTGAACAGCCTCTCCCCAGTGTGAACTCGCTGATGATTGAATAGGTTGGAGGAACGAGTGAATCCCTTCCCACATTCAGAGCAGGTGAACGGTCTATCCCCTGTATGAAGTTGCTGGTGTATCAGAAGGTTGGATGAATTAATGAATCCTTTCCCACAGTCACACTTATTATAATCATTATTATTAGAATTAGAACAGTACAGCATAGAACAGGCCCTTCGGCCCTCGATGTTGTGCCGAGCAATGATCACCCTACTCAAGCCCACGTACACCTATACCAGTAACCCAACAACCCCCATTAACCTTATTTTTTAGGACACTAAGGGCAATTTAGCTTGGCCAATCCACCTAACCCGCACATCTTTGGGCTGTGGGAGGAAACCGGAGCACCCGGAGGAAACCCACGCACACACGGGGAGGATGTGCAGACTCCTCACAGACAGTGACCCAGCCGGGAATCGAACCTGGGACTCTGGAGCTGTGAAGCATTTGTGCTATCCACAATGCTACCGTGCTGCCCATTGTTACAAGTAGGCTTACATTAACACTGCAATGAAGTTACTGTGAAAATGCCCTAGTCACCACACTCCAGCACCTCTTTGGGTACACAGAGGGAGAATTCAGAATATCAAATTCTCCTAACAAGCATGTCTTTCGGGACTTGAAGGAGGAAACTGGAACACCCGGTAGAAACCCACGCAGACACTGGGAGAACGTGTAGACTCCACACAGACTGTGACCCAAGAGGGAATTAAACCCTTACCACTGTGCTACCGTGTCGCCCTGTTGCAGTTCAGCTCGATGTTCTCAGATTAAAGAAGCTGAAGCGGCCAACGTGGGGCTCGAACCCACGATCCTGTGATCCCATGCTCTACCGACTGAGCTAGCCGGGCTGCTTTTCAAAATTTTATTGTGGTCTCTCCTCAGTCTTTTCTGTTCCAAAGAAAACAGCCCCAGTTTATCCAAACTTTCCTCTGAGCAAACATTGTCAATTTCTGGCTGATGTTCTGAAATCCCCTCTGTGTTGGGTCACTGTCCGTGTGGAGTTTACACATTATCCACGTGTCTGCATGGGTTTCACCCCCACAACCCAAAGATGTGTAGGGAAAGTGGATTGGCCATGATAAATTGCCCCTTAGTTGGAAAAAAAATAATTGGGTAGTGTAAATTTAAAAAAAAAATTTAAATAATCCACTCTGTGGTCTCTATATAGGGAAATACAGCACAGAACAGGCCTTTCGGCCCAAGATGTTATGCTGAACGTTTGTCCTAGGTTATTCATAGATCATAGAATTTTGGACACTTAACAGCAATTTATCATGGCCAATACACCCAACCTGCACATCTTTGGACTGTGGGAGGAAACTGGAGCACCCGGAGGAAACCCACGCACAACCGGGAAGGATGTGCAGACTCCACACAGACAGTGACCCAAGCCGGAATCGAACCTGGGACCCTGGAGCTGTAAAGCAATTGTGCTATCCACAATGCTACCGTGCTGCCCTTAAGAACAAATTAATCTACACTCCATTATTCTACCATAATCCATGTACCTATCCAATAGCCGCTTGAAGGTCCCTGACGTTTCCGACTCAACTACTTCCACAGGCATTCCTGGTGCAATCTTCCTGTACATCGGAATCGAGCTCTGGCCTAACTAATCCTGTCCTGCCATTTATCATGAAATCCTTTGCCTTGTTTTCCCTCCAGCTTTCTTCCTCACTATCAAGTGTTCAATCATTTTTTGGGTCACAGGTAAACTTCTTATTCATGTTCCTACATTTATTCCAAATCAATGATGTGAACCAGGAGTCAAGGGCCCAGTACTGATTCCTTTGAAATTGGTACTGGAAACAGCTCTTGGATTTTCTCAATTCTTTATGGGATGTGAGCATCATGGGCAAGACCAGCGATTTAGCTCAGTGAGCTAAACCAGCCCCGAGCTAAATCGCTGGCTTTTAAAGCAGACCAAGCAGGCCAGCAGCACAGTTCAATTCCCGTACCAGCCTCCCCGGACAGGCGCCGGAATGTGGAGACTAGGGGCTTTTCACAGTAACTTCATTGAAGCCTACTCGTGACAATAAGCAATTTCCATTCATTCATTTCATTCCTAATTGCCGTTAAACTGAGTGGTTTGCTGGCAATTTCAAAAGGCAATTCAGAATTAACCACATTTCAGTGGGTTGGCCAGCTCAGGTAATGCCGGTGCAGGCTCGATGGGCCGAATGGTCTCCTTCTGCACTGTAGATTCTATGATTAATTCCGACCTTGGGTCACTGTCTGTGTGGAGTCTGTACATTCTTCCTGTGTCTGCGGAGATTTCGTCCGGGTACTCTGGTTTCCTCCCACAGTCCAAAGATGTGCAGGTTAGATGGACTGACTGTGTTAAATTGCCACTGGGAGGGATTGTGGGGATAGGGTGAGGAATTCGCCAAGGTAGGATGCTCTTTCAGAGGGTTGTTGCAGACTCGATGGGCCGAATGGACTCCTTTGGCACTGAGAGGATTCCATGATTCTACATTGGATCCAATGATATGTTCACTCACACACTGCAGCCTGATTCTTATTATGGGGACAGATACTGTGTTGGTTACTCTCAAAGTCAGTGAATCCTTTGCTGTTTCTCCTCTGGGCCCCATCTCCACTATTATTGTCTGATTGTCCCACTGAGACTCTCACTGTTATTATTGGACAATCAGCCAGTCAGGCTAAGCCTGTGGCCGCTCTCACCATCTGGAACCGTCACAATGCCCGGGTGATTGACGGCAGCTCCTGACCAATAGGAAGAGGAGGGGCAGGGCTGGTGGACAAAACGGGAGCGACTGGTCCTCCAACCAATTGGAGTGAAGGAGGGACGGGGCCCGCTGGGATTGAAGCATGCGCAGTGTGGGTAATGGTGAAGCTGAAGGGTTGTGTCTTCAGATCCGGAATTCGTGAGGGGCGTTTAACAACATGGAGGGAGCGAGAGATCGCGGAGGTGGGCGGAAACGTTGTGTTAAGTTGTTGTAAGCTGCAAACCTCGGAAAAGTTACAGAACCCAGTTTGTACCGAGCGGGGCTGCAGGCTCTTCATATTCGGATCGGGTTAACGGCCGCCATCTTTATTGGATGTGCATCAGGGCGCATGCGCGTTTCTTTTCTTTGTCGAGGCGATGTTTCAATGAGTGGGAGGGGCTTGTTCCCCATTGTTCAGAATGGAGACAACTTGTCCATCAAACTGAATTAGTCTTTCAGTCCCAATGTCTTATTGATGATGCAAAGCGGTGGCAGAGATGGAAAGAAAAGGAAGCCAATCCTGCTCTCCAGATATCATTGTCTGCATGGGTTTCCTCACAGTCCAAAGATGTGCAGCTTAGGTGGAGTGGCCATGCTAAATTGCCCTTAGTGTTTGAAAGGGTTTGGGTGGGGTTACTGAGTTGAGGGGATAGATTGGAAGTGTGGCTTTAAATGGGGTGCTCTTTCTAAGGGCCGATGGAGACTCGATGGGCCGCATGGCCTCCTTCTGCACTGTAAATTCAAGATTCATTGGACATCCTATCCCAAGTGTCCAAAGCTCTGTGGCTCTGTTCAGTCAGATGAAGATCCAGGGCAGAAACTCCCAACCCTGAGTGGACATCACCCTCAAATCAGGGGACTGCTGATGACAAGAGGGTCAGTGTGCAGCAGCGGGGGGGGGGGGGGGGGGGGGGGGGGGGGGGGCATGAGCGGTCATCCTGGACCAGGAAGCAGGAGGAGAGAATATTGTGAATTTCTATCCTGGACTGACAGTGATTAATTTTGGAAACTCCTTTTACAGGGGATTAGTAGGGGAGGATTTATACACAGCAAACTCAAACCAGGAGAAATGTTTATCTTTCCTGAATTACATTTCTAGACTGACAGTGATGCACAGCGATTAGCACTGCTGCCTCACGGCGCCGAGGACCCGGGTTTGATCTCCTCCTCGGTTCACTGTCCGTGTGGAGTTTGCACATTCTCCCTGTGTCTACATGGGTATCACCTCCACAACCCAAAGATGTGCAGGGTAGGTGCATTGACCACAGTAAATTGCACCTTAATTGGAAAAACAATAATTGGAAACTCTTTTTTTTTTTTTTTTTTTTTTTTTAATGGATGGTCTCTTTCCTAATGTTCACAATTAAAGGGGTGGGTTCCCCAGGAGATGGCTGACATTTCAGGAGACATTAAATTAATAATGGACAGAGATACATCCAGTGTTGTTACATAGTACAGATTAGATATATTATTTATGGTTCTGTAATAAATTAAATATTATTATTTCTTGTCTTGTAATATAGACTGTAGTTACATTATAGATTTCCAGTTATCTCTTCCCTCAGAGGGTTGTTAGTCTTTGCATTTCTCTGCCACAGGGACCAGTTGTATCTGGGCGTCGTTGAATATATTGAAGCACAAGTCTGACAGATATTTTATTGACAATGGAGTTAAGGGTTATGGGGAACAGGTAAGAAAATAGAGAGAAAGCTGAGATGAGGGATCTCTTCACCCCAGGATGTGGTGAAGTTTTGGAATTCTCTACCCCAGAGGAATGTGGAGCCTCAGTCATCAGATATGTTCAAGACAAATATTGATATGTTTCTAGATATTGAAGATATCGAGGGATATGGGGATTGTGTGGGGAAAATGGTGTTGAGGTAGATCAGCCAAGGATCTCATTGAATAGTTGAACAGACTCAGTGGGCCGAATGGCCTACTCTTGCTCCTATTCTAATCTCCGTGTCCTGGTCAGGAAGCAGTGAGCTGAGCTTGGATCTGTCAATCAACATGAATCAGCACCTTCAGGAGAATTGGGAGGGTGAATATTAGATACAGCAGAGTGAGAATGGAGGGAGAGTGTGTGGGATGGAGATTTACAGCGTTTGAAGAACGAGAGAAAATTATGTTCCATAAGAACTAGAATTGTCCTGAATTTTAATAATAATGATCTTGATTGTCACAGGTAGGCTTACATTGCAATGATGTTCCTGTTAATTTCTATTCTGTACTAACTGATGACTTTTGTGAATTTAAAGGATGTTGGAAGAGGAGGAATTATAGACAGAAATCTCAAACATCACGTCTCGATGTGACAAACTCTCTCGATTAATTCTGATCTGAATATCATTGGGTTCTGAATATCATCGGCAAGAAGGAGAAATGTTTGTCCAATCTGTCGGCTTCAAAAGATTTAAATGTGAATGTGACTGGAAAAGCACCGAGACCCACACAACACACACCCGAGTGAGAGTGTTCCAGTGAACTGACTGTGTAAAGAGTTTCAACTATTACACAGCCTGAAAAATATCACGTCTTTCACAGTGAGGAGACACCGTGCACACGTTCTGTGTGTAGACAAAGCTTCCACTGATTGTCCAATCTGGAGAGACACGAGGAGACCCAAAACATGGCGAAACCGTGGAAATGTGGGTACTGTGGGAAGGGATTCAGAGTCCCATCTGTGCTGGAGATTCATCGACGCAGTCACACTGGGGAGAGGCCATTCATCTGCTCTCAGTGTGGGAAGGAATTCAGTCAAGCATCCACCCTGCAGAAACACCAGCGATATCACACTGGGGAGAGGCCATTCACCTGCTCTCAGTGCGGGAAGGGATTTATTGATTCATCCACCCTGCAGTCACACCAGCGAGTTCACACTGGGGAGAAGCCATTCACCTGCTCTCAGTGTGGGAAGGGATTTATTGATTCATCCACCCTACGGAAACATCAGCGAATTCACACTGGGGAGAAGCCATTCACCTGCTCCGTCTGTGGGAATGAATTCACACAGTTATCCAGTCTGCAGTCACACCAGCGAGTTCACACTGGGGAGAAGCCATTCATCTGCTCTCAGTGTGGGAAGGGATTTGTTGATTCATCCACCCTGCGGAAACATCAGCGAATTCACACCGGGGAGAAGCCATTCACCTGCTCTCAATGTGGGAAGGGATTCACTCGGTTATCCACCCTGCAGTCACACCAGCGAATTCACACTGGGGAGAGACCATTCACCTGCTCTCAGTGTGGGAAGGGATTTATTGATTCATCCACCCTGCGGAAACATCAGCGAATTCACACTGGGGAGAAGCCAGTCACCTGCTCCAAGTGTAGGAAGGGATTCACTCAAGCATCCAACCTGCAGAAACATCAGCGAGTTCACACTGGGGAGAGACCATTCACCTGCTCGCAGTGTGGGCAGGGATTACATGGAAAATAGGAGCAGGAACAGATCATTTGGCCTTTTGCGCCTGCTCTGCCATTCATTATGATCATGGCTTATCATTCAACTCAATAGCCAAATCCCGCTTTCCCCTCCATATCCTTTGATCCCCTTCGCCCAAAGTGCTATATCTAAATGTTTCTTGAAAACATACAATGTATTGGCCTCAACTATTTCCTGTGGTAACAAATTCCACAGACTCACCACTCTCTGGATGAAGAAATCTCTCCTCATCTCTGTCCTAAACTGGGGCAGCACGGTGGCACAGTGGGTTAGCCCTGCTGCCTCACGGCGCCGAGGTCCCAGGTTTGATCCCGGCTCTGGGTCATTGTCCATGTAGAGTTTGCATATTCTCCCCATGTCTGTGTGGGTTTTGCCCCCACAATCCAAAGATGTGCAGGTTAGGTGGATTGGCCACGCTAAATTGCCCCTTAATTGGAAAAAATTAATTGGGTACTTTAAATTTTTTTTAAAATGTATGTCCTAAATGGTCTCCCCCGTATCCTCAGATGGTGACCTCTGGTTCTGTACACGCCCACCATCGTGAAAATCTTTCCTGCATCTACCCTGTCAAGTCCTGTTAGAATATTATAGGTTTCAATGAGATTTCTCCCCCCCCACCCTTCATTCTTGTCAATGCCAGCAAATACAAACCTAACTGATTCAGTCTCTCATGCAACTGTCCCACCATGCTAGGAATCAGCTTGGAAAACCTGTGCTGTGGTCCCTCTTGAGCAAGAACATCCTTCCTCAGATTCGGAGACCAAAACTGCACACAATATTCTCAGCAAGACCCTGTATAATTGCAGCAAGATATCCCCGCTTCTGTACTCGAATCCGCTCGCAATGAAGGCGAGCATATCATTTGCTTTCTTTACCGCCTGCTGTAGCTGCATGTTTACCTTTAGCGACTGCTGTATGAGGATACCCAGATCTCGTTGCACATTCCCTTCTAATTCATGACCAATCAGATAATAGTCTGCCTTCTTGCTTATGCTCCCAAAAGTGGATAACCTTGCATTTCTCATAATTATACTGCATCTGCCATTCATTTGCCCACTCACTCAACTTGTCCAAATCACTCTGAAGGATCTCTGCATTCTCCTCACAGCCCCCCTCCGCCTCCCGGCCCAAGCAACTTGGTGTCATCTGCAAATTTGGAGATATTGCATTTTGTTCCCTCATCTAAATTGTTAATATATAGGGTGACACAGTGGTTAGCACTGCTCCCTCACGGAGCTGAAGACGAGGGTTCAATCCTGGGCCTGGATCACTGTCCATGTGGAGAGAAGTTCTCCCCCTGTTTGTGTGGGTCTCACCCCGATAAACCAATGATGTGCAGGGTACGTGAATAGTTTTTGAACCAGGTTTCTGACCATCTCAATACACTACCCCTAATCCCATGTGCTTTAATTTTACACGCTAATCTCTTGTGCGGGACTTTGTCAAAAGCCATCTGAGAGTCCAAATATACCACATCCACTGGCTCCCCCTCATCAACTCTACCAATTACACCCTTGAAGAATTCAGTAGATCTGTCAAGCATGATTTCCTCTTCACAAATCCATGCTGACTCTGTCCGATCCTGCCACTGGTTTCGAAGTGCTTTGCTTTAAAATCTTTGATAATGGATTCTAAAATTTTCTCCACTGCCGATGTCAGGCTTACTGGTCTATAATTCCCTGTTTTCTCTCTGTATCCTTTTTAAATAGTTGAATTTCATAAACCACCCTCCAGTCTGCAGGAATTGTTCCAGGGTCTATGGAATCCTGGAAGATGACCACCAATGCATCCACTATTTCGAGAGCCTGAAGTACTTTGGTCGCAGATTATCAGGCCCTGGGGATTTATCAGCCTTCAATCCCATCAATTTCCCCAACACCATTTCTTTACTAATATTGATCTTCAGTTCCTCCCTCTCACTAAATCCTACGTTCCCCAACATTTCTGGTATCTGATTTGTGGCTTCATTTGTGAAGACAGAATCAAAGTATGTATTTATTTGCTCAGCCATTTCTTTGTCGCCTATTATACATTCCCCTGTTTCTGACTGTAAGGAACCTACATTTGTCTTCACCAATCTTTTTCTCTTCACATACCGATAGAAACTTTTACAATCAGCCTAATTTCCTGTTTTATGCCATTCCCAACATCACCACTGCGGTTTGGGGATTTCTTTACTAATTTATTTCCACCTTGGTGTTTCTCAGCTCTACCCATACAGATTCCACATTATCGGAGCTAATATCCTTCCTCACTATTGCATTAATTTCCTCTTTAACCAGCACTGCCACTCCACTGCCTTTTCCTTTTTGTTCAGGCCATTCACCTGCCCTCAATGTGCGAAGGGATTCATCGCACGTTCTGAGACACCAACAAATTCACAACTGATTACAGGGATTGGATTCTGCTGTTATTGTTTCTGTTCTCAATTACACCCAGGATTGCATTTTGTTCATTCTGTTGGTCAATGGGGATGGTCAGAGGGTCTCTTTCTGCTGGACTGGCTGGTCTCACGGCTTCTCCCCCAGTGGGCTGATTCTCTCTGAGCCTTCTTGCAAATTCCTGGTCTCACATTTCACAAGGATCAAAAAGTGAAAGGGGGTTTGGAGATTAGAAGATGTTTCATTACCATTTCTGTTTGGAAACCCCAAAAATCATGCCACATTGCCATGAACATGGGCTATGGTGGTTACATGGTTCTTTTGTTTAATTTATTTTGGTGCTTCTCACTGAAGAAAACTATCAGGGTATGAGGGCCAAGTTGTCTGAGGTGCACTGGGAAACTACATTAAATAGTATGGTGGGAGACAGGCAATCACTAATATTTAAGGATTTATTACAGATTTACATGGGGATCGGTTCGCTCAGTTGGTTGGATGGCTGGTTTGTGCTGAGTGACACCAACAGCACAGGTTAAATTCCCATAGCGGCTGAGGTTAGCCATGGTCTGTGTCAGTATTGACGCATGAGCCTCTCCCATCAGCCGATACAGACATACATCCCCTCATGTATGTATCTAGCTTTACGTTCAATGTATTCATGCTGTTCACCTCAACCACTCGCTGTGGTAACGAGTTCCACATTCTCACCACTCGCTGGGTAAAGAGGTTTCTACTGAAATTCCTCTTGGATTATTGAATCCCTTCATAATCTGAAAGACTTCCATCAGGTCACCCATCAGTCTTATCTTTTCCAGAAAAAAGCAGCCCCAGCCTTTCCTGAGTGTTAAATGCTCTCAGTTCTGTATATTATGAATCTTTGTTGCACCTTATCCAGTGCCTCTATTTCCTTTTTCTAAATGGAGATCGCCAATGTTGTCAGTGCTCCCAGTGTAGTCTAACCCTGGTTCTGAACAAGTTGAACATTTCCTCCGTGCTTTTCAATTCTATCCCCTATGGAACCCTAGATATGGGCCCCACACTTTAGGAAAGATGTGAAATTCTAAGTTAGGGTGTAGAGGACATTAACGAGAATGGCACCAGAGATGAGGGACTCCAGTTAGTTGGAGTGACTGGAGCAGCTGAATTTCTCTCCTGAGATCACAGCATCTGGATGTTGGGGAATAGGGCCATTCAGCCCTTTGGGACCGTGTCGGCTCCCTGTGGAGGAAGCCAGTCTGTCCATTGCCCCATTCTTTCCCCGAATCCCTGTGGGTTTATTTCTCTCAGTGCCTGTCCAATTTCCCATTGAAATCATTCCATCATCTCTGCATCTCCAGGGCGGCATGTGGTGCAGTGGATAGCACTGGGACTGCGGTGCTGTGGACCCGGGTTCAAATCCCGGTCCTGGGTTACTGTCCGTGTGGAGTTTGCACATTCTCCCCATGTCTGCGTGGGTTTCACCTCCACAACCCAAAAGATGTGCAGGATAGGTGGATTGGCCACGCTAAATTGGCCCTTAATTGGAAAAAAACAATAATTGGGTACCTTAAATTTATTTTAAAAAAGAAAAAAAATCTCTGCATCTCCGACCCTCATAGGCAGTAGGTTCCAGGTTGTTACCACTCGCTTTACATGTACACAAGGCAGCAAGAGCGCAGAGGAGTCTATTTGGCCCATTTTTCCCATGCCAGCTCTTTGTAGAGCGACCCATTTAATCCCATAGTTCGACGATTTTGTTTTCTTTTCCAGAATGCACCAAATTCCCTTTTGGATGTTCCAGTCCAATCAGATTCCAGCACCATTTATGGACAGTGCATTCCAAATCACAACAACTCGCTGTGTTTTACAACAAATAATTGCATATGGTGTGTCTGGAGTTTCACAGAGTATTCAAAATGGTGTCAACACCGTGGTTATTACACAAAATTGAGACTCCAATCTTTTATCAATGATTCTGGTGAGGACACTGAGTGTAATACATCCTAATTTGTGAACAATTAGAACAAATGTACATTTCTGTAAAACCTTACTCCCATTTGACCTTCTAAAGTGTTTTAAAGCCAATGGAGTACTTTTGAAACATATTCATTCTTGTAATGTAGGAAGCTGTAAGTACGCATGTGTAATCACATTTAGTTTTAAAATTGTTATTTTCATAGTGTATTCGCTGTCATTGGTAACAAGGTCAAGAAAGCCCTTTGATACCTCGAACATGTGGCTTCCTGCAGCCATTTCACCTTCTGTACCTTTTCTATATTATCTATGTATTGATTTCATTGCAAAAAAAAATAATTAAATTAATGATTATTCAGTAGTTAACATTGATTATCATTAGTGAATTGGTGTATTAGGTAATTATATTGTAAAGACTAGATCTTTATTTTTAAAAATAACACGATCAACCAAAATGTTTCCAGAAACTGCAGAGCTATCAGAATTTGTTTGAAAAAATAAATTAATTTATAATTTTGTGAAGTTACAAGACATCATATTCTGCTAAGACTGTGTGGGCCAGGCAGTGGAGTAATGGTATTGTTACTGGGCGAGTAATCCAGAGACCCAGGTTAATGCTCTGGGGATCTGGGATCGAATCTGCCTGTGACAGATATTGAAATTGAATAAAAGTCTCAAATTCAAAGGTAATGATGACATTGTGGATTGTTGTAAAAACCCGTCTGGTTCACAAATGTCCTTTTGGAAATCTGCTCTCCTCATGTGGCCTAGCCTACACGTGACTCCAGATCCACAGCAATGTTGTGTTTGACTTGAACGTGCCACCTGAAATAGCCTCACAAGACACACAGTTCAAGGGTAATTGGAATGAGCAGTAAATGCTGGCCCAGCCAGTGACCCCCACCTCCCATGAATTAATAATGTTTAAGGCGGCTCATTGTTCAACCTGAAGACGAGTAAGAAACTGTCTCTTTGATTGGATTTGATTTATTGTCACGGGTACCGAGGTACAGTGAAAAGTATTGTTCTGCGCACAGTCCAGACAGATCGTTCCATACATGAAAAAACAAAGTGCGGATCTTGGCAGTTTGGTCAGTTTACAAAAGAATTTAATGACTTTTTAGACGTAGTTTATATTTTAATCACCACCCAAAACAAATTGAACATAGAACAGTCGAATGGTAATGTGTCCTCAAATAGACAGACATGAATTGGGGGAAATGGCAGAGATTTAACTGAACTATATTTTTGAAAAATTCGGCCTTCATGATGGAGAAACAGGAAAAGTCACTGAGGGAGATGAGAAAATCCAGGCTCAGTACGGATTTGCTGTCACCCCTCCTTTCTTATACATGAACGGGATTTCGGCTGCAGAACGTTTCACACCAAAACACAGGGGTCAAATATAAGTGACAGATAATTCTCAATTCACTCCCATTTAATTATGTTTGACATTGTTCAAAAGCTGGGGGGGCAATTTAGCGTGGCCAATCCACCTAACTTGCACATCTTTGGGTTGTGGGGGAAACCCATGCAGACACGTGGAGAATGTGCAAACTCCACACTGACAGTAACCCAGGGCTGGGATACAAACCCAGGTCCTCAGCGCCGTGAGGCTGCAATGCTAACCACTGTGTCAAATGCCACCCTAAATGCTTCCTATATATGGTGTGGCGATGCTGGCGTCGGACTGGGGTAGGCACGGAAAGGAGTCTTCCAACACCAGGTTAAAGTCCAACAGGTTTGGAATCACTACCTATCGGAGCGCAGCTCCTTCCACAGGTAAATGAAGAGGTGGGTTCCACAAACACATATAGAAAAATTCAATGATGCGAGATAGTACTTTGAATCCGAGTCTTTGCAGGTAATTAAGTCTTTACAGGTCCAGATGGTGCGACTGGAGAGAGGGATAATCACAGATTAAAGAGATGTGAATTGTCTCAAGCCAGGACAGTTGGTCGGATTTCGTGAGAACAGGACAGATAGTGGGGGGGTGAATGTAATGCGACATGAATCCAAGGTCCCGGTTGAGGCCCTAGTCATGTGTGTGGAACTTGGCTATCAGTTTCTGCTCAGCGATTCTGCATTGCCATGTGTCCTGAAGGCTGCCTTGAAGAACGCTTACTCGAAGATCAGAGGCTGATTGCCCTTGGCTGCTGAAGTGTTCCCCGATTGGAAGAGAACATTCCTGCCTGGCGATTGTCATGCAGTGGTTTAGCTCAGTGGGCTAGACAGCTGGTTTGTGATGCAGAACAAGGCCAGCAGCGTGGGTTCAATTCCTGTACCAGCTTATCCAAACAGGTGCCAGAATGTGGCGACTAGGGGATTTTCACAGTAACTTCTTTCAGCGTCTGCATGGTCTCGCCAACGTACCATGCCTCGGCATATCCTTTCCTGCAGCGTATGAGGTTGACAACGTTGGCCGAGTCACCACGAGTATGTACCGCGTATCCGGTGGGTGGTGTTCCCGCGTGTAATGGTGGTACCCATGTTGATGAGCGGGCACACCTTGCAGAGGTTGCCATGGCAGGGTTGTGTGGTGTCGTGGTCGCTGTTCTCCTGAAGGCTGGGTAATTTACAATGGTCTGTTCGAAGTTGCGTGGTTGTTTGAAGGCAAGTAGTGGGGGTGTGGGGATGGCTTTGGCAAGATGTTCATTTTCATCAATGATGTGTTGAAGGCTGCGAAGATGATGTCATAGTTTTTCCGCTCCAGCGAATCCATCAGGCAAATGAAGCTCTGGGAGTTCTTCCACAGACCCCAGGAGGCCTACAGCGAACCCAATGAGACAACCAGTGAACCGGAACGCAGTCCGAGAGATCTGTGGAAGATCCAGCCAGCAGGAAGGACTGGAAAACTCGACCCATTGAACCAATCCAACCAGCTGATTCTGCTGCTCCTCTTGCACGAAACCACTCAGTAAAACTGCCTCGAAAGTCCTTTTTTGTCCAGATTCTGAACTCCCATCTTCCATCTCTTTTCCTGCTATCTCCCATCATGCTCTCTCAGAGCTCATCTTGTCTCTGATACTTACCCTTTGCTCCTTTGGCTCGATTCTCATTAAACTGTTGAACACCCAACTTCCACATGTTTCCACGGTGTCTCCATGGAGTCAGTGTCTTTGTGCATTTCCTCTTTAGACAATCAAGTGAAGCTCTGTCCTCACACAGAACATGTGTATGGTTTCTTCCCTTAGTGAATGGTGTGGTGTTATTTCGGGCAGTAACTGGTTAAAGCGCTTTCCACAGTCCGTCCACTGGAACACACTCACTCAGGTGTGTGTGTATCTCGGTGCTTTTCCAGTCACACGTATGTTTGAAATATTTTCCCACAAACAGAACAAACATTTTTCATTCCACATTCATAGTCTGAGGACATTCAGGTCCTGATTAATTAAGTGATACTGCCGGATCTTAATGTGATATTTGGTTTGTTTCCTGTCTGAAAATCCTCTCCTAATGTCCTGGAAAAGGAGTTTACAAAGGCCACACTATCAGTACAAGATAGAAATTCAGAGCAGACAATTCCAGTTTCTGGGGAACAGTTTTTCTCTCTTCTTTCGCCAAATCTGTAAATCTCCATTCCACACACTCTCCCTCCTCCCTGGGGCTGAAAACCAAATAAAGTATTAGATCATTATTTTTGTATCTTTTTACCAAAGTTATATAATTAGAGGTAAGAATATGCTTTATAAGTCACTTCATTCCTGTACCAGCCTCCCCGAACAGGCGCTGGAATGTGGCAACTAGGGGCTTTTCACAGTAACTTCATTTGAAGCCTACTTGTGACAATAAGCAATTTTCATTTTCACTTCATTTCATTCATGACTTGTGACAGACTTTAATCTGAATCATCCTGACTGAGCAGACAGAATAACAAATGTTAACCTTGTGTCCAGAACTGACTGTGTGGAGATTTGATGAGCAATTGCAAAGGTTGTTTCTCCAAATCTTCCAGGGTTTCCTTTGTTTAACCTCTCCCGCTTGAACTAAGTTATACCAGATATCAGACTCAGGGCCCATTCTGGTTCTCTTCCTGTTGACTAAATAACTTCAATCAAATATGGAGAAGACTGAATCCACTGTTCGGTCCCTGCTCCAATCTCCATTCCTGAAATACCGACTCTATCCCTCTCCCTGGCAACAGTCTGAGACTTAGCCAGTCTCTTTGTAAACTTGGTTTCACATTTGATCCCAATATGAGCTTCTGACCTCATAGAATGTACAGTGCGGAAGGCCATTCGGCCCGTTGAACTGCACTGGCCCTTGGAAAGAGCACCCTAGCTAAGCCCACACCTCCACTTATCCCTGTAACCCCCCTAACCTTTTTAGATACTAAGGCAATTTACCATCTTCACCTCCCGATTCGACAATTCCATTACACACCTGGCTGCTCTCCCAGTCTACCTCTGGAAACTTAAAGCCATCCAAAAGTCTGCGATCCATGTCTTAATTCACAGCAAGTTCCTTTCCCCTATGATCCCTGTGCTCCGATACGTGCATTCGCTCCCAGTCAATTCTCACCCTTGTTTTCAAATCCCTCCATGGACTTGTCTCTTCCTGTGTCTGTCATCTCCTCCAGCTCCACAACCCCCTGAGATATCTGCACAGCTCTGATCCTGGATTCTTGCACACCCCCATTCTAATTACTCCGCCATAGTTTTCAGTTCCCTCGGCCCCAAGCACTGAATTCCCTCCTTGAACCTCCCTGTCTCCACCTCACTTACCTCCTTTCAGACTCTTTAAAACTCACCTCTTTGACCAAGTTTTTGGTCACCTGCCCTAATATCTCCTTTTGTGTCTGGGTGTCTAACTTTGTTTTATGATGTTCCTGTGAAGTTGACTGGGATAATTTATGATGTCAAAGGTGTTATATAAATAGAAGTTGTTGTTGTTGACTGTAACCCTGACCTCCTGTTTTACAATATCCCACTGGTTTCACAACAAACTCTATCTCTGATGTTTTGCCCCCTGCGGGTTTGCAGCCTCTATAAAGACGGCGGCCGTTAACTCAGGCCTGTCACCGGGAGCAGGCCGCAGCTGTCCCCCAGCTCGATGCAAACCCGGGCCCGGGAAACTTCTTATTGGGGTTTGGAGCCTCCACCGGGTTTCAGTGAAACCTGCCACTTCGCGGCTATGCCAGAGACCTGCTCCTTTTGCGGCCTGGTGGAGACTGTGGAGCACGTTTATGTTGTTTGTCCTCGGCTACACTCCCTCTTTGATTTCTTGACGTTGTTGTTGAGGTTTTATTTGCACTTCAGCCCCATGCTCCTGATCTATGGACATCCGGGGCGGGGAAGGCGGAGGACGTCCTCGTGAACCTGCTCCTGGGCCTGGCCAAACTAGCCATTTATCGGTCCAGGCAGCGGGCGAGCGAGGGGGCCGTCCAGCCCGACTGTCTGCCCCTCTTCCGTGGCCTCGTTCGTGGCCGGCTGTCCCTGGAGAGGGAGCATGCGGTGTCCACGGGCACACTGGAAGATTTCCGTCCTCGGTGGGCGCCGCAGGGGTTAGATTGCCTTAGAACAGTACAGCACAGAACAGGCCCTTCGGCCCTCGATGTTGTGCCGAGCAATGATCACCCTACTTAAACCCACGTATCCACCCTAACCCGTAACCTAACAACCCCCCCTCCTTAACCTTACTTTTTAGGACACTACGGGCAATTTAGCATAGCCAATCCACCTAACCCGCACATCTTTGGACTGTGGGAGGAAACCGGAGCACCCGGAGGAAACCCACGCAGACACGGGGAGGACGTGTAGACTCCGCACAGACAGTGACCCAGCCGGGATTCGAACCTGGGACCCTGGAGCTGTGAAGCATTTATGCTAACCACCATGCTACTGTGCTGCCTTATCGACCCCGATTTTCACACTCTAATTTGACGGGTTTTAGATAAGTTTCTGATCCCTTTCTTGTTCCATTTGGGTTGTGCTCCACTATTTGTTTTAGCAGCACTCCCTTCTTTTGTTTGATCCATTATTTACTTTATTTTCTTTTGCTTAGTTCTTTTCACACCCAGCATCATGCTAAGGCAGATGCTGGCTTAATCCTGCATATGAACATAAATGTGCAGGTCTCAAAACTCACAAAATCATTAAAAAAAAACGAACATCAACATCAGACATAAACTAAAGTAGTGAAGCCCCAAAACAGCTTCAGTGAAACCGCCAGGCCGAGTCCAGCATCGGAACTGCGCATGCCCGAACTCACAATGCCGTGAGAATGATTGACGGCAGCTCTGATCCAATAGGAAGAGAGGGATGGGCCTGGAGGACCGAGTGGTTGTAGCGGGTCCTCCAACCAATCGGAGTGAATGAGGGGCGGGGTCTGAGCCCGGTCTCCCACGTGAGGTGGAGCATGCGCTGTGCCGAGTACAGTTCAGGATTCAGGTGGTGGGCTGGAGATCCCTGGTCAGATCCCGCTCAGTGAGTCATGAGGGAGGGATGGAGCCTGCGGATGGGTCGGGAGGCTTCATAAACACTCCGTGTCACCCCGAATACGAATCTCGGATTTACAGTTGAACCGGCGAAAGGTGCTCGGGCTTTTCACCGAGATAGGCCCGGGTGGCCGAGCGCATGCGTACGGAGCGAGAGTCTCGGCTTTGCTCCGCCTCCCATTCACTCTGATTGGCTGGAGGACCAGCCGCTCCCGGTTAGTCCTCCAGCACCGCCCCCTGAGTTGGAGCAAACCCTTCAGCTTCATCCAACAGATAGAACAGAGAAACATACAGCACAGAATAGGCCCTTCGGCCCACGATGCTGTGCCCAACTTTTGTCCTAGATTAATTCTAGATTATCATAGAATCTACAGTGCAGAAGCGGCCCATCGAGTCTGCACCGGCTCTTGGAAAGAGCACCCTACCCGAGGTCAACACCTCCACCCAACCCCATAACGCAGTAACCACACCCAACACTAAGGGCAATTTTTGACACTTAAGGGCAATTTATCATGGCCAATCCACTGAACCTGCACATCTTTGGACTGTGGGAGGAAACCAGAGCACCCGGAGGAAACCCAAGCACGCACGGGGAGAATGTGCAGACTCCGCACAGACAGTGACCCAAGCCAGGAATCGAACCTGGGACCCTAGAGCTGTGAAGCAATTGTGCTATCCACAATGCTACTGTGCTGCCCTTAAGAACAAATTAATCTACACTTCATTATTCTACACTTCATTATTCTACCATAATCCATGTACCTCTCCAATAGCCGCTTGAAGGTCCCTAATGTTTCCGACTCAACTACTTCCACAGGCAGTGCATTCCATGCCCCCACTACTCTCTGGGTAAAGAACCTACCTCTGACATCCCCCCTATATCTTCCACCATTCACCTTAAATTTATGTCCCCTTGTAATGGTTTGTTCCACCCGGGGAAAAAGTCTCTGACTGTCTACTCTATCTCTTCCCCTGATCATCTCATAAACCTCTATCAAGTCATCCCTCATCCTTCTCCGTTCTAATGAGAAAAAGCCTAGCACCCTCAACCTTTCCTCATAAGACCTACTCTCCATTCCAGGCAACATCCTGGTAAATCTCCCTTGCATCTTTTCCAAAGCTTCTCCATCCCTCGTAAAATGAGGTGACCAGAACTGCACAGAGTACTCCAAATGTGGCCTTACCAAGGTTTTGTACAGCTACATCATCACCTCACGGCTCTTAAATTCAATCCCTCTGCTAATGAACGCTAACACACCATAGACCTTCTTCACAGCTCCATCCACTTGAGTGGCAATTTTCAAAGATCTATGAACATAGACCCCAAGATCTCTCTGCTCCTCCACAATGCCAAGAACCCTTCCGTTAACCCTGTATTCCGCATTCATATTTGTCCTTCCAAAATGGACAACCTCACACTTGTCAGGATAGAAGTCTTACAACACCGCGTTAAAGTCCAACAGGTTTGTTTCAATCACGAGCTTTCAGAGCACTGCTCCTCCCTCAGGTGAATTAAGAGGTATGTTCTAGAAACATATATATAGACATAGTCAAAGATGCAAAACAATGCTTTGAATGCGAGCATTTGCAGGTAATTAAGTCTTACAGAGACAGGGGTATATCCTCGTTTGCGGGCTACTTGAATAAATGTACATTTCTATAAAACCTTGCACTGCCACTGGACCCTCTGAAGTCTTTTAAAGCCAATGAAGTACTTTTGAAACATATTCACTGATGTAATGTAAGAAGCTGTAAGTACGCATGTGTAATCACGTTTAGTTTTTAAATTGTTATTTTCATAGTGTATTCACTGTCATTGGTAACAAGGTCAAGGAAGCCCTTTTATACCTCTAACACGTGGCTTCCTGCAGCCATTTCCCCTTCTGTACCTTTTCTATATTAACCATGTATTGATTTCATACCACAAAACAATAATTACATTTATGATTATTCAATGGTGAACATTAATTATCATTTGCGAATTGGTGTATTCGGTAATTATATTGCAAAGGCTAGATCTTTATTTTTAAAAATAACACCTTCAACCAAAATGTTTTCAGAAACTGCAGAGCTATCAGAATTTGATTGAAAAAATAAATTACTTTGTAATTTTGTGAAGTTACTGGACATCATATTCTGCCAAGACTGTGGGCCAGGCAGGAGAGTAATGGTATTGTTACTGGGCTAGTAATCCAGAGACCCAGGTTAATGCTCTGGGGATCTGGGATCAAATCTGTCTATGACAGATATTGAAATTGAATAAAAGTCTCAAAGTATAAGTCTAACGGTGACTTTGTCGATTGTTGTAAAAACCCGTCGGGTCCTTCAGGAAATCTGCTCTCCTTACGTGGCCTGGCCGACACATTACTCCAGATCCACAGCAATGTTGTGGTTGATTTGTAAGTGCCCTCTAAAATAGCCTCACAAGACACGCAGTTCAAGGGTAATTGGAATGAGCAGTAAATGCTGGTCCAGCCAGTGACCCCCACCTCCCATGATTGAAGAATTTTGAAGAGGGCTCAGTGAGGTACAGTGAAAAGTATTTTTTCCATATAAATTTAGAGTACTGCTCCAATAAAGCTCAAAGGAAACTTGAGAAACAGAACCTCATCCTTAATCAGGCAATTTATCTTTTATTTGTATAAATTTAGAGTACCCGATTATTTTTTTTCCAAATAAAGGGCAATTTAACATGGCCAATCCGCCTAACGTGAACAATTTTGTGTTGTGGGGTTGAAACCTACACAGACATGGGGAGAATGTGCAAACTCCACACGGTCAGTGATCCAGGGCCGGGACTCGAACCCGAGTCCTCGGTGCCGCAGTCCCAGTGCTAACCACTGCGCCATATGGTGCCCTGTATTCATTAAAAATTACTGTATTAATTAGCTAAAAGTCTGCAACAGATGATTAAATAAGTGGTGATCATTAATTGAGTTACAATTAGTGAAACAATTTTTTTAATGCATTGGACGTGGGCGTCGCAGGCTGTGCCAGCATTTATTACCCATCTCTAATTGCCCTTGAGGGCTGGTTAGAGT
Organism: Scyliorhinus canicula; assembly: GCF_902713615.1. NCBI lineage: Eukaryota > Metazoa > Chordata > Chondrichthyes > Carcharhiniformes > Scyliorhinidae > Scyliorhinus > Scyliorhinus canicula. The sequence goes on from NW_024055461.1 coordinate 1,776,244, forward strand.
CAACCACATTGCTATGGGTCTGGGGTCACATGTAGGCCAGACTGGGTAAGGACGGCAGATTTCCCTCCCAAAAGTACATTAGTGAACCAGCTGGTTTCATAGACTTTTAATTCCAGATATTTTATTGAGTTTAAATTCCAACACCTGTGGTAGTCGGATTCAAACCCGGGTCCCCAGATCATTATCCTGGGTTTATGGATGACTAGTCCAGCGACGATACCACTACACCACTGCCTCCCCACTGTGTAACTGGTCAAAGCTCTTTACACAGTTAGTTCACTGGAACTCTCTCACTCGGGCGTGTGTTGTGTGGGTCTCGGTGCTTTTCCAGTCACACTGATGTTTCCACAGTCAGTTCACTGGAACACTCTCACTCGGGTGTGTGTTGTGTGAGTCTCGGGCTTTTCCAGTCACACTGATGTTTGAAATCTTTTCTCATTGAGAACAGAGAAACATTTCTCCTTCCACATTCGAAGGATGATATTCAGGGTCTGATGAATCAACTGACTTCTGTCCGACCTTGATGCAATATTTAGTCTCAATTTACCGAATACAAACCTTCTATTGTCCCGTAAAAAGAGTTTACAAAACTACGGTACTGAGGACCCGTGTTTGAAACCCGGCTCTGGGTCAATGTCCGTATGGAGGTTCTGTTCCTCGAGTTTCCTTTGAGCTTTACTAGAGCAGTGCAGGAGGCTGTGGACAGTCGGAGTGGGGCAGGGAATTAAAATGTTAAAATGATCATAAGCTCAGGATTATGTTTGCAGACTGAATGGTGATGTTCCACAGTCACCTAATCCAGATTTAATCTCCTCAGTGTAGGGAAGACCAAATCGTGAGCAGTGAATACACAACACTGGATGGCAAGAAGTACAAGTAAATCACTGTCACCTGGAAAGTGTGTTTGGAATCCTGGAATATGGGAAGGATGGTGATGAACTGGTGGTTGTTGCATCTGTTGTGTCTGCATGGAAGTGGTTTACAGTGATGTTCATAAGAACACATGAAATGGAAGCGGGGGAGCCTAGATGGCTCCTCGAGCCACTGCATTTCTTGCTGTCTGTAACCTGCCCGTTCAGGCATCATTCTGATATACTTTCCCGTATCGTCCCCAGTCCTTCCAGATCCATTTTATGATATGGATACATTAGCTCAACAATCCTGTGAACTAATTTAGTCTGGCCCAGTGTCACCGAGCTGAAATCCAGTCTTTCTCTGAACATTATTCTTAATGCCACAGCTGACAGGTTAAGAGTTTAGCAGTAAGTGGAAGAGGCAAGTTTGTAGATGCTCTGCAGTGTTACAGACTGGCTCGTTGGATCTTGTTCTGTCCCATCTTACATTCTACTAACAGTAAAATTACTAAAAGACTGCAACATACAGGCATTTGTGGACAACGGTGAGTTTGCTGCTCAGATTAGTTAAAGTCTCCATATTGTAAAATGGATCTCGAAGGACTGGAGAAGATGCAGGAAAAGATATTTGAATTATGCCTGAACTGGCAGGTTATACCCAGCAATAAAGATTGGACAGGGCATCACCTTTTCTCTGGAAAAGGGTATGAAGGATGGCCTGATCCTGCAAGATTATGAAAAGGTTTGATATGATAGACAAGTGGAAGATGTTTCCATTGGATAAGAATAAATATGAGTTAGTCATTAATTAATCTAATGTGCAGTTCAGAGGGAGATCACTCACACACTTCATGTGTGCAAAGAAATGGAGCCGGTGGGTAGCCGGAGAGTAATAGAAGCTGCGGAGTGACTTGGGGAGGCTTCAGAAAAACCCAGAGGAGGCTTCAACTCCCGAGTAAAATGTTGACGGTCCCGTCTTAAACAGCACCGAACAGAGTGAGAGCTGAGCGGTGACAGGCCCGGGTTACCAGCCGCCATCTTTCCAGAGGACAAGGAGCCGCAGGACGCATGCGCTGCGAGCCTGGACTGGTTGCCAACTTTCCCAGATTGACTGACTGGAGTCTCCAGGATTTTATTTTATTAATTTGTGGGAGTCACTGGCTGGGCCAACATTTATTGTCCATCCCTAATTTCCCTCGAACCGAGTGGCTGGCTCGGCAATCTCGGAAGGCATTTAAAGAGTCAACCACATTGCTGTGGTTTGGAACCGTGTCGGCCAGACCAGGTAAGGATGGCAGATTTTATTTTCTATTCATTCCCGGGATGTGGGTGTCGCTGGCTGGGCCAGCATTCACTGCCCAGCCCTAATTGCCCCTGAACTGAGTGTACCTCAGAGAGTATTTTAAGGGTCAACCAGCTGACTGTGGATCTGGAGTCACATGTAGGCCAGACCAGGTAAGGATGGAAGATGTCCTTCACTGAAGGACATGAGTCAACCTGATGGATCTTTGCAACAATTGACAATGGTTTCAGGGTCTTCAGTAAACTTTCAATGAATTCAAATTTTACCTTCTGCCTTGGTGAGATTCATACCTGGGTGTCTGGGAAATCATTAGGACAGTAAAGAAGATTTTTTTGAAATTTTCTTTGAACATTTCTCTTCAGCGGATATAAAAATATTGAAAATGGGATAAAGGTTGTTTGGCTGGCAGTCAATCACTGTCCTGTAAGGTAATGAGTCCTTTTGCTTCCCAATTGGCCGAGGAAGGCAGTGTGTCACAAGGATGGATGTGTTGACCGATTAATGGCAGGAGGATGGGGGCAGGTCATGTGATCAAACCTCCAGGAATACAAAGTTGGCGAGGAGAGAATGTTGTGAATTTCTATCCTAAGCTGACAGTGAGGTTTCTGTAAATTTACAGGATACTGGAAGAGGAGGTTTAACAGACGGGAAACACAAACCAAATGTCACATCGCGATCTGACAGAGTCGCTCGATTCATCAGAACCTGAATTGCAGCAGCATCTGGGTGTGGAAGGTAAAAGGTTTGTCTGTTCTGTCTGTGAGGGAAGATTTCAGGTCTCAGTGTGACTGGAAAAGCCCCGAGATTCACAAACCCTGGTTAGACCAAACCTGGAGAACTGTGTTCAGTTCTGGGCAACAAACCCGAGGAAGGATAGAATGGCTTCGGAGGGAGTGTAACACAGGTCTACCCGAGTGATATCTGAACCCTCCGGGGATAAATTACAAAACTAGATTATACAAAAGAGTCAGAGATATGATGGCACAAGAAGGAAATTCGGCCCATTGAGTCCATGCTCGCTCTCTGGAGCAATCCAGTCTGTGCCATTCTCCTGCTCTGTCCCTGTATCCTCGCAGGTTTATTTCCCTCAGATCTCTATCTAATTTCCTTTTGTAATCAAATCATTCATTGTGTCTATTTTCAAACTCCCTCAAAGGCAACAAGTTTCAGGTCATTGCCGCTCGCTGTGTAAAAACATACCTCATATCACCTGTACCTTTTGCGTAGAAACTAGGAACAGGCCACTCGGCCCCTCGAGCCTGCTCAGCATTCAATAAGATTGCGGCTGATCTCATTCTAACCTCAACTCCACATTCCTGCCTACCCCTGATGACCTTTCACCCCCTTGCTCATCAAGAATCTATCCAGCTCTGCCTTAAACATATTCAAGGATTCTGCTTCCACTGCCTTTTAAGGACGTGATTTGCAAAGTCTTACAACCCTCAAGAGAATAAAAAATCCTCATCTCCATCTGAAATGGCAACTCCTTATTTTGCAACAGTGATGTCCTCGATCTGGAGGAAACATCCTCTCCACATCCACCCTGTCAAGACCCCTCAGGATCGTGTGTAGCTCAATCCAGGTTTAACCCAAAACTTTAAATCTGTGTCCCGACTGCTTGTACGATCAGTGAATGGAAACAGAGTTTCTTTGTCCACCCGATGGAAATCTGGCATAATCTTGTGTCCCTGAACCAAATCTCCCCTCAACCTCCTTTGCTGGATCCATTCTGGTAAATCTCATCTGCACCTTCTCCAAGAACCTTCACATCCTTCCTGAAGAGTGGTGACCAGAGCTTTATAAAGATTCATAGAATAGCATTAGAACCATAGAATTCGTACAGTGCAGAAGGAGGTCTTTCGGTCCATCGAGTCTGCACTGATTCTCTGAAAGGGAACCCTGCCTAGGCCCACACCCCTACCCTGTCCCTGCAACCCCATAGCCCCACCTAACCTGCACATCCCTGGACACTAAGGGACAATTTATCAAGGTCAATCCACCAAAATTTCCCTTCTTTGCAATGTTGGAGGAAACCTGAGCACCGGGTTGAAACCCACACAGACACCGGGACAAAATGCAAACTCCACACAGTCACCAAGGCTGGAATTGAACCCGAGTCCCTGGCACTGAGGCAGCAGTGCTAATCACCGTGCCACCAGAAGCATAGTTTTCGTATCAATATTGCTGTTTATGAAGCACAAGATCAAGGTTGCTTTGCCGTCTATTCTCTTTAATATGTCTTGTAGATATACAAAATCCCTCTTCACCTCTTTCTCTCTCCTCCCAAAGAGGCCAGTTGGGTTTTTATGACAATTCAGCAGTTTCATGGTCTCTTTTTGCAAGAGCCGGCCCCACAAATGACCAGATTCATTCAGCTCAATTTCACAACCTGCCTTTGTGTTTTTGTGGGTTCTCTCTCACTCCCTACTTTCTGTTTTGAATCCGTTCCTCAGGGTGTTCAAAGGGGAGGCTTCAATGTCCGGAAACTCAAACCAAGCATCACATCAGGATCTGACAGAGTCCTCAATTTATCATATCCTGAATATCAGCGTATTTTGAACATGGAAGGAAAAAGCATTGTTCACAGTGGGAAGAAAACGTATATGTGTTGTGAGTGTGAACGAGGATTCAGTCTATCATCAGGCCTCACAAGGCACAAATGCAGTCACACTGAGGAGAAACCGTGGAAATGTGGCGACTGTGGGAAAGGATTCACTTTCCCGTACCAGATGGAAACTCATCGACGCAGTCACACTGGCAAGAGACCATTCACCTGCTCCGAGTATGGGAAGGGATTCACTCAATCATCCAACCTGCTGACACACCAGCGAATTCACACTGGAGAGAGACCATTCAACTGCTCCAAGTGTAGGAAAGGATTCACTCAGTCATCCACTCTGTACGCACACCAGCGAGTTCACACCGGAGAGAGGCCATTCAGCTGTTCCAAGTGTGGAAAGGGATTCACTTGGTCATGCAACCTGCTGAGTCATCAGCGAGTTCACACTGGGGAGAGACCGTTTCAATGTCCAGACTGTGGGAAGTGCTATAAAAGTTCTGGGGATCTGAGGCGCCATCAACGTGTTCACACTGACGAGAAACCGTTTAGGTGCTTTCACTGCGGGACTGGGTTCATACAATCGTTTGAGCTCACTGTGCATCAACGAATTCACACTGGGGAGAGGCCATTCACCTGCGTCAAGTGAGGGAAGGGATTCACTCAGTCATCCCACCTGCTGAGACACCAGCGAGGCCACAAGTAACCACAGTGATTGAATTTTGCTGTTCCTCACTATCAGGACTGAACCATGTTAATTTGGGTCTCTTTCTGCTGATAACAAACTCCAGCCCATTTACAGGGACTAATATTCTGGCTAAAAGTCAAATAAATTAGATTTGTGTTAAATACACAGTGTCGAAACTTTTAAATATCTCTGACACAAGTTAGTTCCTTTAGAAGTACTCTCGCTCTCCCCTGTCTCTTCAATCCTCACCTCCAACAAGAAGTGTGAGGAGCTCGTGGAGCTTCTTGTGACTGAGATTTAGTAAATCCGATCAGCTGCCTCTGCTGCTTCCCTCCTTTCCACGAGCCCACCGGACCAAACTGTCTCTAAATTTCATCCTTTCCCGGGCCCTAAACCCACATCTTTCTCTGGTTTCTCTCCCATCTCCCCTCATGCCCTCTCGGAGTTCATCTTGTCCATGAGACCCAGCTCCTGCTCCATGGACCCTATTCCCACTGAGCTACTGATCAGCCAACTACCCTTTGTCCACGGATATTGTCAACATTTCTCTCCCTTCAGGTACTGTCCCCCTGTCCTTCAAATCTGCCATCATCACCCCCTCCTCAATAAAACAAACCCTTGACCCAGCCATCCTTACAAATTACTGCCCCATCTTCAACCTCCCTCCCTTCTTCAAACTCTTTGAACATGTTGTCACCTCCCAAACCTTGCCCATCTTTCCCAGAGCTCCCATGTTTGAATCCCTTCAATCAGGTCTCTGCCCTGTCACAGTGAAATACAAGAGACAAACAGAATCTTACCCAGAGAGAATACAGACAATCTGGGAGATTGGATGCAAGGATGGCACAGTGGTTAGCACTACAGGTCACAGCGCCAGGGACCTGGGTTCAATTCCCGGCCTAGGTCACTGTGCAGAGTCTGCAAGTTCTCCCCGTGTCTGCGTGGGTTTCCTCCGGGTGCTCCACTTTCCTCCCACACTCTGGAAATATGCAGGTTAGGTGGATTGACTATGCTAAATTGGCCTTCATGTCCAATAAAGTTAGGTTGGGTTACGGGGATAGGGTGGAGGTGTGGGCTTAAGTAGGATGCTGTTTACAAGGGCTGGTGCAGACTCGATGGGCCAAATGGCCTCCTTCTGCACTGTAAATTCTATGAGGTGAGATTGTCCTTTCTGAGCTCCAGCCAGGTGATGTTAAACACTCAGGCGGAAAAGACAAAAATCTGCAACGTGTTTAAAACAGCTGATTTATTTCATCAATATCTAGAATGTTAAACTCCAGTCCCTTAGAGGTTATTATCATCAGAAACAAACTCCAACTATCAGAGTAAAAACCTCCAAAAGTTTTGGTCCAGAGGCCATTTGGCCCATTGTGTGTGTGCTGGCTGCAGTGGAGCTATTCAGCTTAATCCCATTTTGCAGATCTCAGTCGATTGTCCTGTATGTCCCAGTCCTTCAATTGGATTTCCAAGACATTTATTTTACAGTGATCAGGATTTCTGCTTCTATGACCCTGTCAGACAGCGAATTCTAGACTCCCACCACTGAAATGATTCCCCCCCGGAAGCCATAGCTTTGCCAAAAGAAGTATCCATTCTAAAGTGCAAGGCCCATACTCAAGACAACACTATAGAAGCACAAGGAAACACCCTTGCAGACCGAATAGCAAAGGAAGCTTCCTCCCAGTGGGATTCTTCAGGAGAACCAAGACACATCTACAAATATTCTACCTACAATGGCGACTATCATGGTAATACTGTATATCCTTGGCTCCCAGTGAGCTGGAGATTCGCCCACCATTCCCTTTCTCTAGCCAATACTATAAACACAGACCAAAACATGGACCTCTCATCCCACAGTTTGAGAAATATCAACCTGTCACTATCATCAAGAGGTCTAAACCTGAGATCTCCGGGGCTGAGAAATTCTTTTCTGCTCTCATCCCTGCCTATGGCATCATCGTACTGACCAGAGAATACATTAAACTGGCCGCAGCCTTAGAGAAAATAACCCAATGACACTTCCCGAGCCCTAAGTAGCATTTCAGCAGAGACGCTGGCCAATCGAACTGTGGCTTTGCAGATCGATGGCACTTGACTATTCGCTGGCCGAAAAAGATGGCACCTGTCCCCTGATTGGTGCAGAGTGTTGCACCTACATCCCAGATAATTCAGAAGAAATCAAAAGCTGGTCAGCACATATTCAAGAAGAAGTCAGTAAACTTTACCAACCCTCTGACAACACTCTTTGGGGATGGCTCTCTGGATGGGTGGGTGGCACAGGAATTTCCATCATTCAGGGATTTCTCTTATTTTTCATTTTTGGGCTTCAGCATTTCGGTAGTGATCTTGCTGACCAGATACATTGGCCAATGTATGGTTACCCATAATGCCCTGTAGCCACCTGGGTTGGCCACTTCCCAATTCCAAAATGGATGTCCGCTAAGAATGCAGGGAAATTCTGTCAGGCACAGGGAAACAAGCAGGTGCAAGGTTTCCTGTGTACTAAGACTTGCAAAAACCCACACAGAACCGAAACCAGCGACCATCTGCATAATAATGAGCGATCCCCAGGAACAATTGGATACATTAAAGTAATCGAGACCAAACCAGACTCCTTGGCTCCAGCAGGAGCCAAAACAAATGAAGGTCAACGGACACATAGGAACCGCCCAGCGATCAGGGAACAGCTCCAGTATTGGAGAAATCGATGGAAGTGATTGGGACTTAGCCCAATCAATTGCAATCAGGTACGGGGTCCGTCCAAAAGGGCACACAACCCCTGGGAACTAGAAAATAAAGTCCCCAAGTTCAATTCGTCCTTCTTGGCAGGGTCTCTCAGCAGCTCGAAACAACTCTTGACTGTGACCTGCCTAGCAGCTGCACCAACCAAGTAAGTCTCCAGTCAACGCACGCTACGAGATAGGCGCTCCTATCTACTAGTCCATACCAGCTATGAAGCCTGCAGCCTCAGAATCGAACAAAATGCCATTGTTCTCCTGACCTGGTGGGCCATTTCCAAAGCTAAGTATAGGCCTTTTAGTGTTAGAGATAGTCTAGTAAGTAGAGTTTTATGCATGAGTAGTGATTGACTGTGTGTATAATAAATGTGTTTTGATTTGAACCTTACTAACTGGTGTATTGAATTATTGATCAGCACTTGGCTTTGAACCTCATGGTGGTATCAGAAAGATACCTGGCGACTCTAAAGCAAAGGTTATAAAACAGAGCAATTAAGTAAAAGCACAATTAGCAACAGCCCCAACAATCAAAGTGGTTCATAGTGGTCCAACTGCACCACCAGCCCATGACATTGAACAAGGCTCATAAATTGAGCTGTTATTACTGCATTATTACCCAATTATTACTGCAATTATGTTAAATTCGCCCTGAGAGGATCGGTGCAAGGGTTCTTTAAACGGTGGCAACCTTTCCTCGACTTTCTGGCTCAACGATAGGGTACTGGGACAGTAGCAGCAGCAACCCGGGGGGGGGGGCGTTGATTATGTTAGCTTATTTTATTTAAATTTGATTTATCTAATTTTAATTTATGGTTAAGTTCTCTTGTTTGGGGGGGGTGGGGGAATGTGATACATGTGATGTTACGGTATGGGGGGAATTGTGGGTGTTATGGGGCTGTTAGTTGCATATTACTGCTTTTTGCTATACTGTTTGTTATATTTTCTGCAAAAAATTCCAATAAAAAAAATTAAAAAAAAAAAAAAAAATTACTGCAATTATATAATCAGCTTCCATTATTGCTGAATTGTTATTGTACTATATAATCACTTTTTTGAATGAAATACCTCCAGAATGCTTGTAACGCTTGGAAAGCTTTGCTCGCCCCAGTGCTGAAGGCTGTCCTCAAACAAGTGAACCATGAAAGACAATGTGAATGAGTTCCTCTCTGCGCTTACTTCTATCCTGTTGCATTTCTTCCTTAATTTATATTTGTTATTATGATTCATCTTATTCTTTAGAAGAATCAAAAGGGGGAGCACGGTAGCATAGTGGCAGCACGGTAGCACAGTGGTTAGCACATTCGCTTCACAGCTCCAGGGTCCCAGGTTCGATTCCGGCTTGGGTCACTGTCTGTGCGGAGTCTGCACATCCTCCCCGTGTCTGCGTGGGTTTCCTCCGGGTGCTCCGGTTTCCTCCCACAGTCCAAAGATGTGCAGGTTAGGTGGATTGGCCATGATAAATTGCCCTTAGTGTCCAAAATTACCCTTAGTGTTGGGTGGAGTTACTGTGTTATGGGGATAGGGTGGAGGTGTTGACCTTGGGTAGGGTGCTCTTTCCAAGAGCCGGTGCAGACTCGATGGGCCGAATGGCCTCCTTCTGCACTGTAAATTCTATGATAATTCTATGATAACTTGAGTGCAACAATAACTGGAAACCCATTAAGGGTTAATCAGGATCATACACTTTAATTTTCTTTCATTCAACCAAGATTTTAACATTTGCAAACTGCCTGAGACAAGCAAGGTCAGTGACGCCAACTAGCTAAAAGACCCCATTGTCTGCTGCTGCTTTTCCAGCATGGGCAGTCCCGTTTCCATAGTAATAGACTGTCTAAGATCATAATGCCCTGAAGGCTGTGTTTTTCCTAATTAATACTGAGATACAGGTGTTGATAATGTGGAAAATTGGCAAGCGATGGAATGGGAAAATTACACCAACATATTCAAATACCGACATCTCTTAAATTGATGGACAGACACTTTGGCTTTAACTAATTTATAATTTATCAACTCGACCAATCAGCAGTAAAAAGAAGGCTAGACTTTGAGATAACAATTCTCTTCAGAATCACTTACCGGAATGGAAAAGTGCTTCTGTTGCTCTGTTCTGTTTCTCTTCTTGCTCACTCCATCTATATTTCTGAAACCATTGCTGCTCGCTTTGCTAATCGCAATTAGCCAGTTATTTTATCTGGTATGTTATGACTTGAATGAAAACTCAACTTCTGTATTCGCTAAAGACAATTAATCTGACTAGCTTGCTGCAGGCAAATTTCTAAATTTTGTATTAAAAACAAGTTTTCCAGTGTCACAGCTGATAAATAAAGTTCAACTGGACTTTGCCAAAAAGCACAGACTTGGCCTCTGTTATTTGGGAACTGAGAAGGGAAACGCATATCCAGGGTTCCGAGTAGACACAGAAATCCATTATCCCCCTCCACTCCCAATCCTCTGCGAATTACTTTAAATCTAAACCCCTTGGTTATTGATCTGTTAATGAAATAGATCCTTCTTATCCATTCTATCTGGGCCTCTCATAATATTAAACACCTCAGTTAATCTCTCCTCAGCGTTCTCTGTTCCACAGAAAACCACCTCGGCCTCTCCAATCTTTCCTCATTGTTAAAGTTCTCCATTTGTGTCAACATCCTGGTCAATCTCCTCTGCATCCTCTCTGGGATGAACACATCCTTCCTGTAATGTGGTGCCCAGAACTGTACTCAGTAATGCAGCTGTGGTTTAACTAGTGTTTTGGACAGCTCCAGTATAACCTCCCTGATCTTATAATAAACACAGAAAATGCTGGAAATACTCAGCAGCTCTGGCAGCATCTGTGGCGAGAGGGGTTTCAGTTCTTTCCTCCAAAAGAAATTGCTGGGAATATTCTCTGCTCTAGTACTCTATGACCCGTGAATGACAAAGTATCTTCTCTGCCTTTCCAATCACCGTATCTACCTCTCCTGTCACCTTCAGGGATCTGTGGACATGCACTCTTTTAAAAATGTTTTTATTCGCCATTTTCACATTTTGCAAAATTTACACCCCACCAACAAGCAGTAAATGGTAACAGATACAAAGTCAATACCCTTAACATCAACAATGATCCCATCCTCCCACCACCCCAACCAATGGCCCACCTGTCAATATATGCATCAAATAAAACAATTCTATAGGTATGTCAGGAATAAAAGAATGACTAAGGTAAGAGTAGGGCCAGTCAAGGACAGTAGTGGGAAGTTGTGCATGGAGTCTGAGGTGATAGGAGAGGCGCTAAATGAGTATTTTTCGTCTGTATTCACACAGGAATAAGAGAAAATTGTCGAGGAGAATACTGAGATACAGGCTACTAGACTAAGGGCTTGAGGTTCATAAGGAGCAGGTGTTAGCGATTCTGGAAAGTGTGAAAATAGATAAGTCCCCTGGGCCGGATGGGATTTATCCTAGGATTCTCTGGGAAGCTAGGGAGGAGATTGCTGAGCCTTTGATCTTTAAGTCATCTTTGTCTACAGGAATAGTGCCAGAGGACTGGAGGATAGCAAATGTTGTCCTCTTGTTCAAGAAGGGGAGTAGAGATAACCCCGGTAACTATAGACCAGTGAGCCTTACTTCTGTTGTGGGAAAAGTCTTGGAAAGGTTTATAAGAGATAGGATGTATAATCATCTGGAAAGGAATAATTTGATTAGAGATAGTCAACACGGTTTTGTGAAGGGTAGGTCGTGCTTCACAAACCTTATTGAGTTCTTCGAGAAGGTGACCAAACAGGTGGATGAGGGTAAAGCAGTTGATGTGGTGTATATGGAATTCAGTAAAGTGTTTGATAAGGTTTCCCACGGTAGGCTATTGCAGAACATACAGAGGCATGGGATTCAGGGTGATTTAGCAGTTTGGATCAGAAATTGGCTAGCTGATAGACGGCAAAGGGTGGTGGTTGATGTGAATTGTTCAGACTGGAGTCCAGTTACGAGTGGTGTACCACAGGGCTCTGTTTTGGAGCCACTGCTGTTTGTCATTTTTATAAATGACCTGGAGGAGGGCGTAGAAGGATGGGTGAGTAAATTTGCAGATGATACTAAAGTCGGTGGAGTTGTGGACAGTGCAGAAGGATGTTACAAGTTACAGAGGGACATAGATAAGCTGCAGAGCTGGGCTGAGAGGTGAAAAATGGAGTTTAATGCAGAAAAGTGTGAGGTGATTCATTTTGGAAGGAGTAACAGGAAGACAGAGTACTGGGCTAATGGTAAGATTCTTGGTAGTGTGGATGAGCAGAGAGATCTTGGTGTCCATGTCCATAGAGCGCTGAAAGTTGCCACCCAGGTTGAGAGGGTTGTTAAGAAGGCGTATGGTGTGTTAGCTTTTATTGGTAGAGGGATTGAGTTTCGGAGCCATGAAGTCATGCTGCAGTTGTACAAAACTCTGGTGCGGCCGCATTTGGAGTATTGCGTGCAGTTCTGGTCACCACATTATAGGAAGGATGTGGAAGTATTTGAAAGGGTACAGAGGAGGTTTACAAGGATGTTGCCTGGTATGGAGGGAAGATCATATGAGGAAAGGCTGAAGGACTTCAGGATGTTTTCGTTAGAAGAAGGTTAAGAGGTGACTTAATTGAGGCATACAAGATGATCAGAGGATTAGATAGGGTGGACATTGAGAGCCTTTTTCCTCGGATGGTGATGTCCAGCACGAGGGGACATAGCTTTTGAGGGGAGATAGATATAGGACAGATGTCAGAGGTAGGTTCTTTACTCAGAGAGTAGTAAGGGGGTGGAATGCCCTGCCTGCAACAGTAGTGGACTCGCCAACACTAAACGCATTCAAATGGTCATTGGATAGGCATATGGACGATAAGGGAATAGTGCAGAAGGACTTTAGAGGGGTTTCACAGGACGCCGCAACATCGAGGGCCGAAGGGCCTGTACTGCGCTGTAATGTTCTAATTTTATGGGATAAATCAGTGAAGAGTGAGACAGTAAGGAGAAATTCCCTTATGGAAAATTGGACCAGAAGTGGCCATGTGAGATGACAATGTCTTATAAGGGAGAAGCAAGCAGAGCTGGGAACACGGGACAGCACAGCGGAGAGAAAGGGCCGCGGGGAGACAGCACAGTGGTCGACGGAGCAGCTGGTGAAGTTTTTCGAGGATTGCTTCGCCAAGTTGAAGGACACGCTGGACCTGATTAAGGCTTCGATTGATCAAGTGGTTCAGAATCAGGAAACCATGGGGGAGCAATCCAGGAGGTCGAAAAAAAGTTGTCCAAGCACGAGGAGTATGTAACAGTGCTGGAAAGCAAGGTTGGGATGATGTACGACCGCCAGAAAAGAATGCAGAAGAAGCTGGAGGACCTGGAGAACAGGTCCAGGAGGCAGAATCTTAGAATTGTTAGCCTCCCTGAAGGCACTGAGGGATCGGATCCAAGGTCCTATGTGACGGACATGTTGGAGAAGTTGATGGTGGCTGGGGTGTTCACTCGGCCCCTGGAATAGGACAGAGCGCACAGAGCCCTCGCGAGGAAGCCCAGAGCGAACGAGCTGCCGAGGGCCATGGTGGTACGTTTTCACCGTTTTGTGGAGAAGGAACACGTTTTGCAGTGGGCCAAGAAAGAACGGAGCAGCAAGTGGGAGAACTGTGAGCTGCGCATTGATCAGAACCTGGGAGCGGATTTGGCCAAGAGGCGAGCTGGGTACAATCGGGCAAAAACTACTCTCTTTAAGAAGGGGGTGAAGTTCGGGATGCTGTACCCAGCCTGCCTGTGGGTCACACATGAGGAACGGGACTTCTACTTTGAAACGTCGGATGAAGCATGGACCTTTATTGAAGAAATGAAGCTGGAGGTGAATTAAAAGACACTTAAGCCTTGGAGAAGAACTGTGGCAGCGATTTGTGGTGCTGGATTGTATAAATTTAAGTATTTCTATGTGAAATAATGGGCTGTGTGGATGGTTAACGGTTGATCTGTCTTGCAGCGACCTTGTTAGGGGGGGGGGGATGGGCTTTGAATTTAGTTCTGCTTTTTGGGTGACTATTTTTCTGAAGTGACTTGTTCTTCGCTGTTTTTTCTGTTGCTTGTTTACTGGGGAATGTGATGCATTTAAAATGTTCATTCATGTGGGAGGGAGAGAGGAAAGTACAATAGGGAGACAGACTGTTTAGTGCCAGGGACGGGAGCTATCGAATCAGCATAGGTCAGCTGACTCTTGGAAGCGCAGTGGGGGGTGAGCAGGTGTGAAGCAGGAGCTTCACTTGGGGGATTGGGTTTCTAGTGTTGTTGCTGGGGGGGGGGGGGGGAGAGGCAGGGAGGTGGATGGGCCGGTCGAGGGGGCTCGCTGTTCACGCACTTGAGGGAACTGAAGGCGGACGTGGCAGCGCTACAAGGAACACACCTAAAGGTTACAGACCAGACTAGATTGAGGAAGGGGTGGGTTAGCCAATTCTTCCACTCAGGACTGGACTCAAAGACCAGGGGGGTACCGATCTTGATCAGCAAACGAATGGCATTCGAGGCAGGAAGAATCGTCAGGCAAGAGGGGTAGGTACATAATGGTGAATGGGAAGCTGGGGGGGGGGGGGGGGGGGGGGGGAGGGATGCGAGTGGTACTTGTGAACATATATGTTCCGTATTGGGACGACGTGGAATTTATGAGGCGGGTGTTAGGTAAGATCCCAGATTTAGTCACATAACCTGATCATGGAAGGGGACTTCAACACAGTCATTGATCCAGAATTGGACCGGTCAAAATCCAGGACAGGGAGGAGGTCGGCTGCGGCAAAGGAAGTGAAGGGTTTCATGGAACAGATGGAGAGAGTAGACCCCTGGAGGTTTGCACGGCCGAGGATCAAGGAGTTTTCCTTTTTTTCACATGTCCACAAGGTATACTCTCACATCGATTTTTTTTGTTCTGAGCAGGGCGCTAATACCAAAGGATATTGAGTATTCGGAAATTGCAGTGTCGGATCAGGCCCCGCACTGGGTGGATCTACGGGTTAGTGTGGAGAGAGGGCAACATCCGCTATTATAACTGGATGTGGGGTTGCTAGCGGACGAAGCGATCTGTGGACGGGTTAACAAGTCCATCCAGAACTACCTGGAAACAAATGACACGGGGGAGGTCTCTGCAGCGACGGTCTGGGAAGCTTTGAAGCCAGTAGTCAGAGGGGAATTAATCTTGATACGGGCCCACAGAGAAAAGGCAGGACGGGCTGAGAGGGATAGATTAGTGGAGGAGATACTCCAGGTGGACAGGAGATACTCGGAGGCCCCGGACGCGGGGCTACTGAGGGAGCGGCGGAGGTTACAGGTGGAGTTGGGCTGTTGACCACAGGGAAAGCAGTGGAACAGTTGAGGAAGGCAAGGGGGGGGGCGGAAGGCAAGCAGAATGTTGGCGTACCAGCTCAGGAAAAGAGAGGCGGCTAGGGAGATAGGTAACGTGAAGAGTAGAGACTGTAATGCGTTCCTGGACCCAGCGGGGGTGAACAAGGTGTTTCAGGACTTTTACAGTAAATTATGAGAGTCGGAACCCCTGGCTGGGGTGGAGGGGATGTGGCAATTTCTGATCAGTTGAGGTTCCCGAAGGTGGAGGAGGACCTGGTGGAGGGGCTGGGAGTCCCAATTGAGATTGAGGAAATAATCAAGGGGCTGGAGGGCATGCAGTCGGGCAAGGCCCCGGGGCCGGACGGCTACCCGGTGGAATTCTATAAGACGTTTTCAGAAATATTGAGCCCACTGCTGGTGAGGACATTTAACGAAGCAAGAGAGAAGGGAGGGAGTCCTCCCTCCAACAATGTCGCAGGCCTCGATTTCATTGATCCTGAAATGGGAGAAGGATGCGGACCAATGCGGGTCATAGACTGATTTCTCTACTGAATGTGGATGCCAAACTGCTGGCTAAGATACTGGCCACAAGGATAGAGGACTGTGTCCCGGGGGTGATAGGGGAAGACTAGACAGGATTTGTTAAGGGCAGGCAACCCAAGGCCAATGTTCATAGGCTTCTAAATGTTATTATGATGCCCTCAGAAGGTGAGGAGACGGAGGTGGTGGTAGCGATGAATGCGGAGAAGGCTTTTGATCGGGTGGAGTGGAATTACCTATGGGAGGCGCTGGGAAGGTTTGGGTTCGGTGAGGGCTTTATTGACTGGGTACGGCTGCTCTATCAGGCACCAGTAGTGAGAGTGCGCACGAACCAGCTGAGGTTGGCGTATTTTGAACTACACCGAGGGACGAGGCAAGCGTGCCTCCTCGCCCCGTTACTGTTTGCTCTGGCCATAGAGTCATTGGCCATGGCGTTAAGAGCCTCGAGTAACTGGAAAGGACTGGTTCGAGATGGGGGGGGCGGGTTGGAGCACCGGGTCTCTCTCTACACAGATGACCTGCTCTTGTACATTTCGGACCCGTTGGAGGGGAGGGGGGGGGGGGGGGGGGGGGGTGAGTAATGCAAATTTTGGGGAATTTAGCAATTTGTCGGGGTATAAATTGAACATGGGGAAAAGCGAATTGTTTGCGATCCAGGCAAGAGGATAGGGGACTGAGAGAGCTGCCGCTTAGAATGGAAGGGAAGAGCTTTCGATATCTGGGAATCCAGGTGGCCCGGAAATTGGAGGTAATACATAGGTTAAACCTATCCCGGTTGGTAGAACAAATGGAAGGGGACTGGACATGCTCCAGCTATCACTGACGGGGTGGGTACAGACCATAAAAATGACGGTTCTCCCCAGATTTCTGTTTGTCTTTCAGTGCCTCCCCATCTTCATCCCGAGGGCCTTTTTCAAGTGGGTGAATAAGATTATTTTGGGCTTTGTGTGGGCGGGTAAAACCCCGCAAGTGAATAAAGTGTTGCTGGAACGCAGTCAGAGGGAGGTGGGTTGGCGCTGCCGAACTTCTGCAATTCCTACTGGGCAGCTAATATAGCCATGATTAGGAAGTGGGTAGTGGCGGAGGGGTCGGCATGGGAGCGGATGGAGGTGGTGTCATGTAAAGGCACTAGTTTGAGCGCATTGGTAACGGCATCTCTGTCATTCTCGCCGGCCCGATACTCCACAAGTCCGGTGGTAGTGGCAGTACTGAGGATCTGGTGACAATGGAGCAGATAAGAGAGTGGAGGGAGCATCGATTTGGACCCCAATTTATAATAACCACAAGTTTGTACCAGTTCGGCTCAATGGCGGGTTCCGCAGTTGGCAGAGGGCAGCAATTGGAAGGATGGGAGATCTATTTATAGACGGGAGCTTTCCCAGCTTGAAATCTTTGGAGGATAAATTTAAATTGCCAGCAGGGAACGGTTTTAGGTATTTGCAGGTGCGAGACTTCCAAAGAAAACAGGTGCTGGCCGTTCCGCTGTTGCCACCACGGGGGATACAGGATACAGTAGTTTCCAGTGCCTGGGTGGGAGAGGGGAATGTATCGGATATTTACCAGAAGCTTTCAGAGGTGGAGGAAACTCCGGTGGAGGAGCTTAAAGGCAAGTAGGAGGATGAGCTAGGAGGAGAGATAGAGGCGGATGCCCTAAGCAGGGATAATGCCTCCTCATTGTGCGCCAGGCTCAGCCTGATACAATTTAAGGTAGTCCACCGGGCGCACATGACTTCGGCTAGGATGAGTATGTTTTTCGAGGTAGAGGATAGGTGTGCGAGGTGCGCGGGAAGCCCAGCAAATCAGGTCCACATGTTTTGGGCATGTCCGAAGCTTAGAGGGTTTTGGCAGGATTTTGCTGAGGCAATGTCCACTGTACTAAAAACACGAGTGGTGGCTGAGTCCGGACGTTCGGTAGCGATGTGGAGGGACTCGAAGTCCCCGCGTGCAGAGACCTGGGTTAGTGACATGGCTGGGTTTCTCATTCTCGAGAATAAAGTTTAGCTTAAGAGGGTCAATGTTAGGGTTCTGCCAGA